>NW_009615084.1:78621-84055 GCF_000690535.1 Cariama cristata
CTTCTTCTATTTATTTTTTTTTCTCCAGGATTTAGAGCAGATAACCATGAAATCTTACTGAAATAACAGACTTTCCTTATTTTTGATGCTTGGAAGCAACCAAAATCTTGTGAGAAAGTTTCTCTTTATTAACTTTTTTTTCTTTTTTGAGGAAGTAATAAAATAGAAGGGCAGCATTGCATTTCAGATGAATACTAAAACATTTTTGCTACACATCTAAAAAGCATCTTGAGACAATCTACTTGAAATTTACCCTCTGTGGGGAGGTCACACAAATGTTGCTTTGAACCATAAAGGATATAATATACTGCATAAAATGGATTATTCATATTTTCCTATTTTTCTTCCAGCTCTAAAATCACTGCATCTCACTTCTTATCTGCTCACATTCAAATCTAGTATCTTGCCAGGCAGCTGTCACTTCTTACAGCTACTTTCAGAGAGCTGTGTCAGTACAGGACTGGGCACAATCACGCTGTGATTTATAGCAGCAGCAGCCTGTTGGCAGAATTCATTTGACTTAACTTACACCATCTAGAAGGTAGAGCCCTCCTCCAGCCTTGTCCTCCAGGAGTCCATATTGTCTTTGGAGAGAAGCAGTCATCTCTAGAAAGTGATTTATCTAGTATCGAAGTGGGTAACTGGGGGAAAAAAATGCTCTTTTTCCTTTAGCTGTAGTGAGAACACAGACAGTTGTCCAAACCAGTCATGTTACTTTTACATGGCTGAAGCCTGATAGAATGCATACAGACTTTTTTCTTATGCAAATGGCTAGGAGTTTGTACTAACTGTTCTGAGTCAGAAGTGAGATTTTACCAGGAGTTTTTGGGTGAATATCTCAATTCAAAGCCTACTTGAATCATGTTAAAAGTAAGACATCACCATGCATGGCCAAGCAGGAGAGAATAATTTTGCCTTTGACTTCCCTGCATAGAAACATGGTGACGGTGAGCTGTGAGCAGACCAGAGCTCCTTCTCTTACAGAGGGAGGGGGAATTTTGTTTTCTTTTCCATAAACTGAAGCAGCAATGTAGCCCATGAGGCCCTTCCATGTTCTTGACTGATGAGTTAAAAAAATGTTTCAGCTGTACTGATCTCCTTTATCTGCTAAATATGAGGATGTGGATCAGGGGAATGTTGTGGGGGAACAACAAAGAGTGAGGAATGAACAAGCCCTTCTCTGTATCCTGGGTAGCAAAAGGATGGAACCAGAAGTGCTTATATGTTTACTGTACGCCTGTCCTTTTGCAAAACATGGAACAAAAGGGGAGCCAAAGTTTGTTATCCAGTGTGCTGGGAGCTGAAGCAGTTATTGACCAGGCTCCTGTGTTTGGTTTATTCTGAATGTTCAGGACAGCCTTTGCTGAGCAGGTGCAATGCACACAAGGGACCTGTGCCAAGTCATGGAGCTGATTATGAGTCTGTCGACTTCAGAAGGCTTTGGAGCTGTTTCTTAGAGTTTAAGTAATTCCATTTTATCCCTGAAACGTTCAGAAGGGCAAAGAGGGAGTTGTGCAGTTTGCACAATGCACTCCTTGTACAGCGCAGACAGGTAGGTCCGAGTTAATTATTTCTGTCTTGCAATGACACATCAAAACAGTCTGTTATAAGGTCCTCCTTCCCCTTCCCCCACCCTTTCAAAAAATCTACCGCTGCTCCTTATTTAAAAAGCCTAAGGATAGTATTTCAGGAGTGATTACTATCTGGTGGTCATCTGTGACAGCCTGTAGCCTGCTATTATTTTCCAATTTAAGTCCATCACTGATATTTTATGACTGCATCTGCAGTTACCGTCAGCTGAACAATATTTAATTGCTTGACTTACAAACTGTCTTGTCAACAAATACACATTCTCAGGCCCCATTATGCTTTTAGTGGCATTTGCAGCTTTCTTTTTTTTTTGTTTGTTCTGCTGCTGGAAATCGCAGTTTACTGTAAGATGTCCAATGTTCATGAGCAATGAAGTCATAAAAGAATTTATAAAGGTGACAAACAGAAGAAATTCTTGGCTGGTACATACATTATTTAAGAGAAAGCAATGGGTTTTGTTTCCACTTAAAGAGACATCTTGTTCTTTTGTATTAAAAAAAAAAATAATTTGTTGGCCTATGCAGGGCTTCCCCCTGTCTCCATCATCTAAGGGTGATGGTAGACCTAAGTTTAAAAATACATGCCATTACAGCTTTCTTTGAGTACCAGCCTACAGTTAAAAAAGTTCTAGAATGTGTCAAAGTTTAAGGGGTTGTACCTATGTTAATATTTCATAAACTATGATAGTACTTGGCAGTTATAGTAATTGGCTTCTTTTCAGACTTAAAATTAGAATTTGTATATTGCAGTTGAGTTTTAAGCATAGTTTAAATGGTAAACAGAAAGACCATCTTTTACAAGCTATTTTGTAGCTCACAAGAGGACAGAGACCTTCAAGGATTTTCTAGTCCAGTGGCTACCAACTGATGGACAACAGGGCACTAAAAATGGTCCATAAAAAAATTTTAAAATACTCAAGCCCTCCTCATAGACTCAAGTAATCAAATGAAAGAAATTATGAAAAGTCAAAATAATAAATAAAGACTCAAATCTCAACTTTTTCTGTTTGTAAATGAAGGTGAATATGGAAGAAACATACAAGATGCTCTATGGCTTTATGTGAAAAAATGTTACATAGCTCTTAAATGTTTTTCAAAACATTTCTATCATACTTAAATCAACTGAATAAAGCCATCAAGCTATGACATTTTACTGCCTAACTTATCTTAAAGATCTCCAGTGATGGCATTTCCACAAATTCTCTAAGCAATCTGTCCCAGTGACTCAACATTTCCTAATAGACATAAGCCATACCTTTCATTGCAACTTGACTCCATCACTTTTTGTTCTGCGTCTCACAGATAGGAGAACAGGTTATTCCCCTCCCCTTTGCAACAGCCAAAACTAAGCACAAGATTCAAATTACTCATCTGGCTAAAAATGTCCATTTACCAGAATGTAATTACAAATCCCGATCTTGCAACTCATAAGCCAAGTACTAACATTTGTCTTAGTGGGACTACAGAGGCAGTAGAATATGAAAAGTTTGAAACTTGATTAACCAGAAACTATATATTCAGAAATAAACTATCTACTACCTTTATACAAGGAGTCACATTTGTCTGGAGAGAATTGGAAAGCTCTCAAATATACTCATGGAAAACTTTTTTAGCAACACCACTGTGTTGCCTCTGGCAATATTCTTATGACTGTGTATATATTAATACATATTTTTATTTCAAATTATTTCCTCTTCCCTCTAATTGTGTCCTACAGATTTTTATGCCAGGTAATCACTTTTCTAGACTCTTAAAAAATTGTCAGGTTTTGTCTAAAAATACGTGTAACTGTAACTTTTCGGAAACCTTGCTTGCTACTGAAAAATTAATCAGTGGAATCAGGGAACTAATTTTAATGATGATTGCTTTTTTAATGGGGGAATATTTTTAGCTAAATCTAAAATGCAAAAAGGCTTTATGGTTTGGTGGAACTTTAAGTGAGTACAAAACTCTAATACATCTACCAAGCACAGATAACACATTATCTTAATTCAAATTATGAAGGTATTTATAGAACAGGCCAGCAAGTGGCAGTACATGTTGTGCATAAATCATGAATGATAAGAGTAGAATCTTTAAAATGAAACTAAACAGACAGTAAAACAAGCTTTCATGTACAGTTTTATTCATTTTAACTATCCTGCCAAGAATTGTAAATGCTTCATTCCACATGACCTTATTTATTTTATTTTCCTGGAAATAATAAGTATCTCTCAATTTTAGGAAAGATAGGAAACAACTCTCCTGTAACTGCTGGGATACATTTGTGTCTCAGTTAATCAAAATGTATGTACTGTAAGCCTAATGTTGGCTCAGAGTGGAAAATGGAATTTTCCAGAGACCATAGTGTTATGAATTGCCATGACTCATAACATATTCCAATAAATAATCACTGTCTGTGGGTAGTGTATTGTAATGGATGCAGAATGCCTACTCCAATGGTCTTTAACCCAGGTATCTTTTATGTGAACTCCATTTTATGCAATTTATTTTCATCGTTGAAAAGTTAGATGAAACCATAATATTTACTATTACAGATTTGTTCAAAGTCAGTGTAATATATTGCTAGGCAACATCCAGCAAGGAGAAAAAAAAAAAAAAAAAGAAAAAGAAATGTTGCCTTCGTTCAGTGGGTTAGCTAAGAGAACAAATATTAAATGTGTGTGTTTTGATAATACACTACTTTGAAAGCCCTAGTTATGTTGCTGAAGTGTTATAACTGGAAGTATACTTTTGTTCTCCAGTACTATTTAGATGAATGGACTGTGGGTCTGTAATGACTGACACCCTCTGAGGTGAAAATAATCTCCATACCCTAAAGACAGACATAGAGAGAAATAACAGAGGGAACCATTAGTATTTTGCAAGAGTAGATCATCTCTGTCCCAGAGATGTCACTAGTATGGGTGAAGGAGGAATACTTGTCCTGGGGCCCTTTTAACCCCTTCCCTGTCAGTTTAGAATATTAGTCAGAGTGCTAAATACTGCTGCTTGTGAATCTGAGTGCTGGCACATTTACACATTATGTGTTGAATGAGATTGCCAATCTACTATGTAGCTTTCACAGGGAGGCACAGAATTTGCTTTCCTTTTGCATCCCTGTTCCTGGGGTTGCTAAGCATGATGGCTCCACTAGTAAAATAAGGCTGTTCAAGCAGCAGGCTGTGGCATTTGTTAGTGAAATACCATTAGAGTTTACTTTAAAAGGTGAACTACATTGTTTGAATTTCAGAAAAAGTTTCTGCATGTTTAGGTTACATTTGTAAATGGGCCAGAAGCAGTGGGTGGTGTCTCTGATACAGCAATCCACAATGGAAGGAGTTCATTGAGGTGTAGGAGAGCTAAGATTCAGTCCCTTTTCTGACTGATGGGTTTTATGTCTCTCCTTTCCCCCAGAACTGTGTCTTCTTGGCTGTGCTTTAGCCTATTTTTAGGTATTCTCTCAGGCTCTCCTTCTAAGGATGTTTACCTTTTCTTGGAATGACTTTTGAGAGAGCAGAAAGAAGAACCTCAGTTTTTCATATCAAGAATGGAAATCATTAGGCTGAGAGTGTCATTCTTACTTGCTATCTGAATAAATATGTATCCCATGCAAAATGAAATATACCCAGGGCAGGAACCAAGAGACATTCACCTGCATACACATAAGTGTACGAGTATATGTATTTTCTCTGTGCACTTAGAGATTTAAATCTCTGTCTCACAAGCGCTTAGTAGAAGATTCCAATACTGGATGATGGGAGTGGGATTTGAGAGAAATTTTGCTTGCTGTCTTTTACCAGAGATATTCCCTTTAGTCACAAAAAATACTTAAACAGTTGTCCTAGTTTGGCTAAAACAGGGCT
>NW_009615085.1:0-317 GCF_000690535.1 Cariama cristata
TTCGGAGCAAAAGGGTGCTCCGGCTGGAGAGCGAGGGGGTTGGTTTGGACAAAAAAAAATGTTGACAAACAGCCTTTTTTGTGTAACGAAATCTTTAAAATGTTATGTCAACATTGCAGGAGAACTGTTTATGTTTTACCAACAGGGAAAATTCCCATTGACTTGAAGCCGTTTCCTCCCCCACACCGTTATTTTCTTCCATGGGAATTTCTTTTTTCCAAACATTGTTTTCACCCAGTCCCAGGAGCAGAAGACAAGAGCTCAGGCTCCCGGGACTCCCCGCTCCCCCGGCCACCGCGCACTAATCGGGAACACGG
>NW_009615085.1:362-681 GCF_000690535.1 Cariama cristata
CCGACACACAACCTCCCCTCACCCTGTCCCCATCCCACAGGAATGAGCGGAGCTGGGCAGAGCCAGGCACGTTATCTGGGGGAGTTTCCCATCTGGCACCTTCACCCAGAGGATTAAAACACGAAGCACAACAGCGTTTGGAAACCAAAGGCAGCAAGCGGGCTGAACCCACAGACCCCAAAACGTGAAAGAGCTCAGTGATCCACTCTCCCATTTCACAGGTGGAGAAATTGAGGCCCAGCGAGGACACAGCATTCCCAAGTACCAAACGTGCAGCAGGGCAGGATGCAAAGGCAGCTTCCCCTGCACCAGCCAGGCC
>NW_009615085.1:736-2224 GCF_000690535.1 Cariama cristata
TGCCATCCCATGCACGGGCAGTGCAGGCAGCCCCTGGCTCCCACCAAAGCCGCCAGCCCCTCTCTGCCGGCTCTGCCAGCTGCCAACGTTCTCATCCTCCGGCTTGGGAGAAGACCCCAAGAGGTGACGTGAGGGACATGGTTATCGTGAGGGAGATGGCTATCGGCACAGAGGAGCCCACCGCGACCTCCATGTCCTCCTGGGGCTACGGCTGGCCCCCCCAGGGGCAGGAGCAGCATCCCCCAAACCGGACAGGGAAACAATTAACAAAGGGGCCGAGGACCCGCACAACTGAGCCAAAAAAGAGGGAGCAGGAGCTTTGTTCGGGTCGTCATAGCAACAGCCAGGCCAGAGCAGCAGCCACGGACTTTCACTTTCCTTTCCTTCCTCTCCATCCCCAGTGGCCATGGTGGCTGTCCCTGCCCGGTGCCTGGCAGGTCCCCCCAGGTGCTAGCCACATGGAGGTCCCCTGGGTCCAGCATCACTTCCCCAGGTGGTGGCTCAAGTGTCCATCCCCAGGTGTCACCACCCATGCATCCATGGGTCCTGTCCCCATCCTGGCTCTGTTCTTCCCCATGTCCTCCTTTGAGCCACACCAGCTCCATCCACAACCCCTTCTCTCCACCTTGCTGTGAGGCATCCCCAGGACCCACGGGGCATCCCCAGGACCTGCTGGGCATCCCCAGGACCACAGGCACGAGGTGTCAGGATGAACATGATGGTACAGAGACAGTCCCCGTCCTTTCAGACGGGGTCACACGGGACCCACTCAGCTCCTGCTCCATCTCTCCCTACCTGGCTGCACCCAGGGGAGCAACCAGGGCTGCTCCCACCCTGCAATCCCTCCCCTGGCTTTCCACTTCCCTCTGCAGAAGGAAGCCAGGACAATGGGTGGAGGGACCAGGAAAGCTGGTGGGGGCAAAGATCCCACTGCCGCCAGCGCAAGGGGCACGGAGGGGAAAGGCACAGCCAGCGCTCGCCTTCCTTTTCCCAAGCCCCCCACCCTGCTGCGGAGCCTGTGGTGCCGCTGGCCGCAGGAGCCGTGCCTCCTGCTTTGTGCTGGCTGCGTGTCCTGGCCTCCCGATCGCAGGATACTGGTGACTGAGTCATGGAAATGGTTCAGACAATGGCTTGGCCCCTTTATAACTGGCCAGAGGGGGCAAAGCAGGGAGAACAAATCCGACCTTGCTTCCTGCACGGAAGCGGGCCCATTGTTTGGAAATGGGCATGTGCTTTGCTCCTCACCAGCCTGGGAAAGCTGCAAAGCGATTGCTAACGGGGAACAAGCTGTGTGGGTCCTGCCAGCTGCCCCCACGGCTCCCCACCTCATGCACTGCCTGTGAAAGTCAAAGGAAGATGCGGATGATGGCACTGCCACTGCCCGCGAGGTTGCTGCCATGCACCCCCCCGGGGGCTGTTCGGACAGCGGAGTGGCTCAGCTGGCCCAGGCTGGGGTGGTGGCAATGCCCGAGCTGGTGTGGTGGCAGT
>NW_009615085.1:2309-4220 GCF_000690535.1 Cariama cristata
GGGCTCATCGGGCCCCTCTCCAGCCTCCCTCCCCTGCTCCCAGCAGAGCCCCCCTTCACAGCACATGGTAGAAGAGGGGGTACCACTGGGCATCTCACAAACACCACTGACCACACCAAAAAACCCAAGCACGGTGTTATCCTTCCACGGGCCTTGGGGATGCAGAGCACCCCAAGAAGCAGCCCCAAGGCTTCAGGCGAGCAGCAGCACAAGCAGAGCCAAGAGAAGGAGAGAAGCCAGGGAGCAGCTCGGGAGCCTTGACCATCCACGGACTGGAGAGATGATGGGGTTCAAATCTTCCCCAGCTCCCACCCCCAGACCTGCCTCGTGCATCCCACGATACCCCCAGGTGTGCGGGACGAGGACGTCGCCACGGTGTCCCCGTCCGCAAGCCGAGTCCCTGCGCTGCCGTGGGGCGGTGGGTGGCCACGCTGCTCTTTTCAGAAAGAAGGACCCCAAAAGGGTCCCTTGCAACCCAGCAGACCCAGCAACAAGCCCTGGCCAAGAGGTTCCAAGGCTGGATGCACCCTGGCGAGGCCAGGACCGTGTCCGCGGCCATGCCACGCGGTGAGAACCGGCTCCTGGGGAACCGTACCAGGCTCACGCGCTGTGGTCTCGCACGGGCAGACAGACAGACATCTGCAGCCCATTAAACCCAAGCTGATATGACAATGCTAACGGAGAAGCTCAAACCCTCTGGAACTGCGTTGGGGTTGTCCTCAGTTCACCCTGTTGTAGCCGGCTCTCACAGTCCAGAGGGCTGAGGGACGCGGCACGCCAAGGGCCAGCGGCAGGGCTCTGCCAGCAACCTGTCTCGCCCAGCCCCCTGCATCCCCAGGCGATGGGCAGCTTGTCGTGATGGTCTTGGACCCGCTTTGTGCCTCCCAGGTGCTGCCTTTCCCTGCGTCTGCCTCCCTGGCAGAGCTCCTACGGTCCCTGCCTGCCTGGCCCCCTTGGTTTTGGGGCTCAAAGGGGGACCATGTGCCCCGGGGGACGATCGCTGTGAAAGCAGCACGTCCCAAACCCTCCCCAAGCCAGCACCTTCTGCCTCTGCTTCCCTCCCGGTGCCTGCCCTCGTGGGCTCCTAGCAGGGTGGTGGGCGAGCTCCAGGAATTAACCTACCAATTATTTCCACCCAAACACCACAATTTATCCTGGCCACTTCGGAGGTGTTTTCCAACAGCTGGGAGCTCCGTGCAGCCTTCCTCCCTGGCACCGGCAGTGCCCGGCTGCTGCAGGGAGTCGGGGATGTGCGAGCGAGTCCGCCCACAGCGTAACAGGCTCTAATCTGGGCATAATAAAATCCAGATGTTCCAGGATTGCTCTAAGAGGAGCGCACTCGGAGCAGCTCAGTTCTTAGCCAATGCTCAGAGAGAGTTCGTCTGAAAAGCAAAGTAAAATCGAGCAAATAATGATTCTGTAGGAAAGCAGAGCTGGGGTGGCATGGGCTGAAATCACAGGTGAACTCCAGCGGGTGCAGGAGCAGAAATACCTGGGCAGAACATTTAGAAATGACTGAAATGCTCCCTGTGGCAGGCACAGCACATGATGCTGCGGCTGCGAGTGTCTGGACACCGGGCTAAAATCCTGCATCCCACTGCCCCAGCCCCCTCCTCGCCCAGGGCGATGTGCCGGTGGGGGAGGGTGGCTGTGGGCAGCATTCCCTGCAGGCAGGACACGGAGGAGATGCCAGCACCCGGCTCGCAGGGAAGGTGTAGGGCCAGGGCAGGTGATGGAGAACAGACCCGGGCCTGGGGCCACATTTTGGGTCTGGAAGAGGGATTTTCAGAAAGCCCCTGGCTCTCTGGCTGCCTGAGAGCCTGCCAGATTGGCACCTCCAAAAGACACTGAAGTCACCCGCTGCTTCCAAAACCATCGCAGCTACGAGCAGCCAAAGCACCCTGGGCAGAG
>NW_009615086.1:0-13450 GCF_000690535.1 Cariama cristata
TGCACCGCCGTCACACCGTGAACTCGTCGCCCTGTGGGCCATCTGCTTGGTGTTTCACTCCAGGCCGGCAGCTGCGTTGCAGGCGGTAGGCACGGCACGGCACGGGGGGAGCAGGAGAGCTGTGACAGAGAGGGCTCCCTGGACAGGGGGTGCGTCCCGCTGGCTGGCGGTGCTCCGAGCTCCCTGGCGGTTCTTCCTGCAGGAGAAGGGGAGATGATAAACTGAGGCACAAGATTGAGAACAAGGTGGTGGAACCGTTTCTTTTACTAGCAAAAGCACTCACGTCAGATATGCTCAGAGAGCCAAGTTTCCATTTGAAGTGCGATACTTGCTCATTTAGGGTTCTGTGAATTTTGTGGGTCTGCACTGACAAATGAGTTTACAGGTGTCTGCAGTACACTTGTGGAACAACAGCAAGTGATAGTGGGACTCATTTAGAATAAAAAGGCTTGGCACACCAGCTTAAAGCGGAGCGAGCTCAATTCAGAGATATCTGCATGTTTTTGTATTACAGTATGCTTGTAGGTGAAGTTTTCTTGGCAGAAAGACCTTGCAACCTAGGGTGCTCTCAGCAGCATTTTCAGTTTGGATAGTCGGAAATGAAATCTCTGTTACCTTTGATGGCTAGTCAGCTTTTCTGTTTTCGGTGAGTTTTCATCAGAATAGAGTTCTGATTTCCATGAACACCTCAACTCACGACAACTTCGCCATGTTTGTGCTGTAGAGCCAAGTTTCAACTTCTTATTTGTTCCTCTGGTTTTTTTTTGGAAGAGGACAAAGTTAAGCTCCAGAAGCTATCAAAACCATTCTCAGGTGACTGTTGCTGGAAAGTACTTTCTTTTGTAGATCCCCAGCCAGGTGTGCTTACGGTTCCCAAGGCACAGGGTGCTCTGCTGTACCTGGTGGTGTGAAGAGACCAGGTGGGATCACTCTACTGGCTTAGCCGCAGTGACTAAATTGGAAACATACCCACACATGGGAGTTCTGTACTGGTGTAGAAAGTGTCAGCTGCAGTAGCAGTACAACTGGGCTGTGATTTAAGATTATTTGTGCACGTTTCTGGCAAAAGGTCTAATTCTGTGTTCCTCCTGCCTCCCTTGTGCCTGATGCTTGTGAGGCTGGATGGTGAGCTAAACCAGGGACCTTCCCTCTCCAAAAACAAACCCAGCAAAAGGGTTCTTGTGTCAAAGGGATGCGTCCGTGGGCCTGGTGTTTAGTGTCGTTGCAGTGGTTGGCCCAGCAGACCACGAGTGGTATTGGGCATAGGTTAGGACTGTGGCATTGCACCTCAGTTGCCGTAATACCAAAAGAAAGCCCAAACCTTGCTTAATTCTACGTGATTCTCTACTGGTTAGGCTCAGTTTAGAGATGTTACAGACCTACCCTAACCTGTGCTGGCTGGACCCATACTGTGCAGTGGAGACTCCTGGTCCCTTCGTAGCCTCTCTCAGGGGAACCAGCTGTGGTTAGTGATGCTGTGTCCCTGTTCCTCGCCCTTTCTATCAGGTTCTGGCTCCTCAAAGCACTTTTCTGGGACCATGGTGGGGATCTTGCCTTTGGGCTATGCGCTGCCAGTTAGGTCTGGTGTGTCTGTGGGGAACTGCTCCTCAAGGGCTCACTTTGCGGGCCGAGGGTCACTGGGATGTGCTGCCCTCCTGCCATAACAGTGCTGTACTAGTCAGAGTTGTTGCAGTGTTGGGGGAACTTCTGAGCTTTCCTGGAGGTCAGCTTCACTAATTTAGCACACCAGACTTCATGGTCCCTGTTGTGTCATTGTACTTAGTCAGACCTTTTCAGTATACATGAACCCAGTAAATATTGATACCCTAGGAGAGGCTGGTGCAAAACTAGACAGCCTGCCCAATCTGTGGACAGTTGTTATTTTCTGTGCCTGTTGGGACCCCTGTGGACTCTCTGTAGAGATCTCTCTGGTCTCATTCACGAATAATGTGTATCCTGGCCAAGGTCTTTTATTTTTTTCCCCCGAGAAAAGCTATAAATGGATACATGGGGGTCTTCATGCGGGGAAGAAAGGTTGCTTTCTTTTAAAGGAGTTAAGGTCCTTGAAATTGTAGTTCTTTGAATTTGTTCTGGTTTTGGCAAGTGAATTAGGTGATGCAGTAAGAAACTAAATCTTGTTCCAGACTTTTCTGCGTCCTCAGATTGGTAATGGGAGTGTGGTTTAGTGTCTGTTGTGAAAGTAATCTCAAGAACCATGGATAACAATTACCCATAACAATTTTCCCAGCTGAGTCTCCGCTAATGCTCAGTTTAGACTGGTGCCAGTGCCTCACTGCTGCTGCCTTTGACTATCGCTTCCATTACAACACTACTGCATTTAGAAAACAACACCTTTTGGCAGAAAACTCTTTTTCTTTGTAGTTAATAGCATGTGATTTCTGATAGCAATCCCCTGACTTCTTGCTATTTTAAAAAGTAAAACTTTTAAATCTGAACTTTATAATATAAGGTTTTAGTGAAAAAATGACTCAGTTGCAGAAAGGCTAGGTGTTTTAAATAAACCTTTGAATCAGTCTTATTTCTGCCTTTAGCGTTTACTGGCTTCATGCTATTCTGATGTAGAAAAATGCAGGCAGTCAGCAGAGCTACTTGAGTAGCTGGATTATTGGGGAAGGGTGCTATGATACAGAGTTTGGTTTAAAAATTCTGCTCCTGGATATGCAGTCTGAATGTCATCTTTATGCTGCTTTTGGGTGGATGCCAAACTAAATAGCCATCGAAGCCCGCGTTACGGAAGGAGATGAGGAAAGGGTATGTCTACCCTGAAGAAGCTGGTGGTTGCACTTCAGCACTGGCTGCCTGTTACAAAGTGGTGGTGTAGCTGGGGTATCATCTGTAAAGGTCGTAGAGGAATATTGTTGTAGTTGATAGGGGAGGGAAACTGGGGGGGGTTGTTGCCGTATGTTGTCTTCTTTAACGAGGGTTAGTGCAGTGGCAGTGTAAGTTACCCAAAGGTGGCTCGCGGCTGGGTTGGTTACACCTGTGAGCAGGCTGCCAGCACTTGGTGCAGGCTGCGCTTCCTTTCTCAGTACAGCCTCTGTTAGACCCGTGTGTTTTACAGAGCTCTTCAGCTGGTCTTCTGACACCCTGAAAAGCAAACTACGGTGTCTCAGAAGCCCCCTGAAAGTGTTGCCAGTGAATGCACAGAGGCATACCATAACACGGGCACGGTCATACGGGAAATCTGCAGCAGAATTTCAGAGTAGATCCCCTTCCACTTACTCTTGGGTGCTGTTGCCTTTTTTTTTTCTCTTTCCTGCAACATCAGGCAAATATCCTCATATGAACAAAGCAGCGGGTTTCATGCCAGAGCTTGATTCTTCTTTTTTCCCAAACAGGAGCCACTGAGTTCATGCACTGCAGTGATGGGACAAATCACCCTCAAGTAACTTCTAAAAAAACCCACTGATGTAAATAATCTTAACTATGTGATTTGAATAATGCCATCATTGGATCTATGAAATACATAACCATTATAAAACAACTACCTTGCGTGGTAGAAAGAAAAAAGTAAATTAAAAGATCATGTGGTCTGTCCAGCGAATGCACCAGCTGTGCATTGATCATGCCAACAGCCAGGCAGGAGAAGAGTCATGGTCTGTTGAGAAGGAGTTAGAGAAATTAACTTCTCCAGAACAAAACAATATGCTATTTTCTTCCACGTGTTTTGTGTACTAGGTGCTTAAGAATAGGCATCTGCAAGAAGGCAATAAAAAAAATACAAACAGTGCTGCAGATTCTGTGCAGTGTAAACCGAAAACCAAGCTAAGTAATGGTGAAGGTGTGTTTCTGTGAGGATAGGGAATGGAGGTTAGCTGGGTGTGCACATATGTAATTTCTTTTATCGAATACAAATGTTTCTGCTTTGCTGTACTCCCCTGTAGGTCAGTGCTGACTGTTGCTTGTGAACAGACTGAAGTACTGCTTTTTGACCCAATATCTTCAAAGCACATCAAAACTCTTTCTGAAGCTCATGAAGACTGTGTAAATAATATCAGGTAGGTCAGAAGGCATATTTTGTCTTACCATAGATGAATTTCTTATGACAGTCTGATAAGTTTGTGTTATACACTTTCTCGGAGAGAGGGAATTTTGTGAAGCCATTAGGCTGCAGTTTGCTTTGTGCCATCTTCCTTCTCTTTGGTGTTGGGGGTGGGAAAAGGCTGGAAAGAGGAAAAGGAGGAATCTGAAAGTGGTCGTGGTGGTATATAATGCTGTCAGGTGGTTTTGTTGATGCAGGAGCTGCAGTTTATGGGAGGGGAAGAGTGTTAAGGTATTATCACTTGTTTTAACTGGCCTTTGGAATGCCCTAAATGAACGCGGCAAATCAGCATCACAAGTAGTATGTGATTTATGTTTGAAGTGCAAGTCCAAGACTGTAGCAAGGTCAAATATTTATATGAATATAGCTGTTATTTTAAATCGTAAGAGTAATTGTCCTAGTTGTGTAGAAATTTCCAAACAGAGATTGGCTGGTTTAAACCAGGTATGATATAGAAGAGCTGGGAAAGTGAAATGGCTTCCACAATTCAACTTAAACGTAGTATTTATGGTTTAAATCCTTTGCCTGTTTCTTGGGATGAAATGGAAAACAGCAAGTGCAGGAGCCTGAATCATCAGTATTTTTGTCCTGTAGTGTTTTTCCTTTTAAATTCTATTATTTTTAGTTGTTCTGTGTCTGAGGATAGACTTTGACATGTGAACTTAAGACACTTTTTAACCTTGTGGACAATATTGCAGCCTCTCTTCACTCAGATTCGCAAAGCAAAAAAAACCCCAAAAACTAAACCCAAAATAAAAAATCCTAAGAAAACTGTAGAAGCAACCTGAGCATTTCCCCTCAAAAGAGCTGAATAAAACGTGGGATGCCAATGTCTCTACACATTCATGAGATACATTGATGTTTTTCATAAGTTGCCTGTTCTTTCTGGAAGAGGCATCAGTTGGATGTCTTTCAGAAAAGCTAAAGTAAAGGCTGGGGCCAGCTGACACAAATAGAAGAGGGAGTGTTGAGAACATGCTTTTCTGCAAGGAAATACAGCTTTTCACATGTCTTACATGCCAGTGGTTGTCCTTTAAATATGCTTAGTTTTTAGATAAAGCTAGGTCAGAAAGCCATGTTATCAAGATATCAGAAGGCAAAGGCAAACTGGGTTTATTTTGATTTTTATACACCCCTAGTTCAGTATCTGATCTTTATATTTAAACTGGTCTTGCTAGGGTTTCAAGTGAGTTAGTCTGACTCATGTTTTACAAATAGTGTTCTGTTGCAGGCTCCTTGACCAGTTGGCTGTCTCTGTTGCAGTTAGCTGTGCTGGTCTTGAAAATTTATCTCATTCCTTGGTTGAGAACTGCATTGAAACTTCCTGCCACTCTCTTCTCTTATTCAGAGGATCTCCTTTCTTTCCACTTTGGCTGTCTGTGAGGCTTTATTTGTCTATTCTTGGTCCTTAAATGTCTTTTCTCTGTGTAGTTTGATTTACATAAAAATACCAGTACTACCTCCAAGCAGATAACTCCCAGATCTGCTAGTAATTACCAGACTAAGGTCCTTCCTAGCAACATGTAGTAGACTTTTTGCTTTCCTTTGAAATGCTTCTTAAAGCTTTTTTTTTTTGTCTTTGTAGGATATTGGCATCTTTGTCTGTGTTTTCCTGCATGTCCCCATTTGTTTTTTGTTATAAACTTAGTTACCAGGAACTTAACAGTATTCTGTAATATATGGTTAGTACAGCATTACCTGGAGCATTGTTTCTGCTTAATGAGCAGGACTCCAGGCACTATAGTACTATATATACTATATACAGCACTGTATAGCACTATAGAAATTCCGTGTAATACGCACCAAAAAAAAATGCCATTACTGCTGTGCCCTATAGCAGTTATGTGTGAACAAGGAAGCATGTAGTGGTCCTCTTCCAGTAGTCTCCAAGTTGCTGGGGATTTGTGTGGAATCATCTGAAGCAGACTTTTTTTTTCCACCTGAATTTGGTCAGGTTTTGAGCTTACTTAAAACTCTCCCATGGCATAGCTCCATGGCAGAAATGTGTTTCAGGGAGTTTTTAATAGTGTTGTTAAAACTTCCTAGCTTAGTTTGAGGCCTTCTATTTTTTTTTGTTTTCCCTCCTTAAGTAGGAAGACAAGGAACAATTAATGTCTATTTAGTTTCACCAGGTCAGTCAGTTTTATATAGGTGCGTTATATGCATCTTCCATTAGCTGTTTTTCAAGTGAATCCTAGTCTACTTGGTCATTCCTTGTATGAAAGCTGTTCAATACCATTTGTATCTCCCTGCCTATTTCTTCTGAAATGTATCTGTTGTGGGTGAAGCAGGGTTGCCTGTAGCATCCAAAATAAAGACAAATGATGGATTTATACAGGTAAGAGGTATGCTCTGTTTTACCCTGAAAATCTGAAATGCCAGATTCTTGCCATTGTAGTTGGTTATTTTTCATTGGAGTTGTTGCAATTTTTACATGATGTAGCCTTGTTCTAAGTCTAAAAGATAAAATGCTGTTTCTAGGGGTAACTTACCACATGTCTCTGTGTAGATCGTTCTTGCCTTAGTATTCATGTGCAGCTGCTTCTGGTGTTTTTTGGACAGGTTTTATTTTCACTTCGATGTCAGATAGGACTTTTTTTCCAAATGTGTTCATCAGGCATGAATTCCGAATATAAACCAGTATGCTTTCTCCTTCTAAAAGTAAGGGCATGTATAAATTGCAGTGGGAATGGAGTATGATAAACTTTGATCTGTGTAATGCAAACCAAATAAATTTATCCAGTGATATTCTCAGTGAACCAAATAACTTGTCTAAGTATGCTTTCAAACAAAGTCTTCTCTTCAATTTATTACCTAGCTATGCCTTTTTAGTGCTGATTCCAACCCTTCTAGCCCCTTCTGTCCGATGGAGTGTTTTTACATCAGATATTCTTTCCTTCTGTAATCACTTGAATGTGTTCAAGCTGCCTCATGCTACTTCAGGCAGGAGTGATATATACATTGAAATTTTGCTGAAGACCAGATACTATCATGGTAAAGACTTACAACCTGAACAGGCTAAGTACTTAACCTGCTCCGTGTAGTAATCCAACTAGTATGACCCATATTCTTTTTCACTTTCTTGTCTTTTGCCATTATGACATTAGTAACTAGCCTGTCATCTGTTAAGAAAGCAGAAACTGAAGACCTGCTAAGCGCAGAACTTACAGTGGATATGGAGCACTACGCTTGTGATATAAATTCACTGCCACATGGAAGTGTACTGTAGAACTGCAGGTCTGTAAATACCTTGTGAAATACATAGCAGTAGGCTTGCTCTTTTTGCAGTAGTTTGAGTTTAAACAGAGTTTCATGTTATATTGTGTTTCAGACTCAAACCACTCAGATCTCAAATGCACATCTGTATTGAAGGAGTCTATAAATTTGGGTGGCCTGTGCCACTTGTGCTACGTCCAAAGATGATCTGAAACTCTCATCCTAAACCGTGCTGTGCACTTGCACTTTGATACATGTACTTGCTTTTGTGCATTTGAAAAGCCCAACTTCACATGTGTGCTGGAAACACATGAATTGTAGTGTCGGGAAAGGAAAGGCAGAAATATGGGAGCAAAAGCCCCTTGCTTTTTGATGGGGACTGTTGAGACTGTCCAGGTGGTACAAAACCATCCTGGATGCAGGAGGTCTACATGGCTCCTGGCTCTGCAGCTGCAGCGAGCAGGGCTCCTGGGGCGTTGTGGAACTGGATGGGCTCCAAAGCAAAAGATGGGCAAAGGTGGAAAGAAATTAAAGCTCCAGGGAGATGTGCAAATAGTGGCAGTGTTCAGATTTAAATCTAGTACATGTTTCCAAGATAGCAGTACTGTGTATGGTGTAAGCCATATGGTTAGTAAAGTCAGCCATACATCGTACACTTAATCTGCTGGATTAAATCTCTCAGAAATGCACTGTTGTATGTCCTATGTAAAACCATGGGGGCAGCTTTTCAGCATGCTCGGTGCAGACATTTGGGGTGCCTCGGGTGTCCATGCAGACATGTGGCCACTTCACAGAGTGGCAGGAGGTCTGGTTGGAAAGGGCCTCTGGAGGCCTATCATCTGTAACAGCCTTCAGGTAAAAGAAGGGTTTACAGTTGCCTCACCAGCACCTTGATAAGCCTGGCACTGAGCGTTTCCAGCACAGGCGGTTCCACTGCTGTCCATGCAGGGCTGGCTAGGCAGGGCGTTTCTGAAAGCAGATCCTCATTGATCAACTCCTGTTGCAGGCTTTGCGAAGAGTGCCATGTTCTGCCTGTGCCAGTGGGGTCAGGATCTGGTGAGAGCTTTTAGTTGGGACTGACTACATCAGATGATGCTGAGCGACCATGTGTGGTACAGAGCAGCATCAGGCCTTGTGGAGGGGGAGGCATTCAGGCGTTAGCTAGAGGAGGCTTGAACACCGTGTGTTTCGGCAAAGCTAGTGGGATGTGTGCCGTACAGAGCAGCAAGGTTTAAAAGTCATAGCGGGCTTCCAGTAGGAATAAGAAAAGGTGATCTTTATTTTAAAAACCTCCTTTGAGTACAGGGAGCTTATGTCTGCGGTGGGGAAGAGAGTAAGATTTAAAGAATAGTAGGGAAGAATGAGGGTGGATATGTGAGTAGAAATGAAGAGAGTAAAGAAGAGCATGGGTTTAATTACGAGCTGACGGGGTCTTGTGTAGTCTGAAATGGAGATAGAATTGCTGTGTCTTCTGGTGCCACCTGTTCATAGTAGCGAAAGGATCTGGCAAAAATGGTAAAGATGAAAGGCATAAATTACAAACAATCTAGGCTAGCAAACTTCTGCTGCAGGGACTGCCAAACCAGCCAATGGGAATATCTTGCCAGTGGCCTAAAGGCTGACCAGTCCTAGGATGTTTGTGCCTTATAAAGACTTGGTAAGTTTAAAGCTGAGTATTGTCCAGATGGGTAACTGATTTAGTTACAACAGGGATTCTCTGTGAGCATTTGTTCCACTGGTGGCTTGGTGGTTGTGTGATCTTTACATGATTTATTAGGAAAAAAAAAAAACCACACACAACACAAAAACCAACAAACCAAAAAAACTTCTACTGTGCTTCTGCGGGTTTACTAGTTTGCTACTACAGATATACTACTGGTTCGTATCCCAACAGTACTATTTTTTAAAGGAACTGCTTCTATTAGCAAATATCCTGCTGTACGTTAATTTTTTTAATAGAGTGGCCACTCTATTTATTTCTGTGTTAGCTTAAATTCCCACTTAAGAATATTTAAATTAGAAAATGCCCTCAGCAGCTACAGTGTTTCTCTCCCATTTTCAGGTTTCTAGATAATCGACTGTTTGCAACTTGTTCTGATGACACTACAATAGCACTTTGGGATTTGAGAAAGCTGAACACAAAAGTGTGCACTTTACATGGTCACACCAGCTGGGTTAAGAATATCGAGTACGATACCAATACAAGATTACTAGTAACGTCAGGGTTTGATGGAAATGTGATCATCTGGGACACAAACAGGTACGTGGCTGTGTTCGTGCTGTTATGTTTCTAGAACACACAAGGATAGGGTTCTTCTGTACAAGGTGGAAAACCTGCTTCCTTGAATGGTGCTATAATGCATTCTTAAATACTGTGATTAGTTTATAGCCCTTATCAACAACTTGCATCAGCTTTCTATGGTAAAAGTCTGGTAGCTAAAAAGAGAGCTTTTCTTGCTGACAAGCCAAAATGTAGTGCTTCCTTTTTGAAAAAGTTCTGTCCTCATTTTTGTGGTAGTATGAAAATGTGACTTCTGCCATTTCATTAAAATCTGATTTAAGTAGGATAAAGACAGTATTCAAAAAAAGTTTTAGGATGAACAGGGATGCTAAGCACATCTTAGACTCTTTTGGACGTTATTAGAGACTTGAGTCAAAGCTAACTGCAGCCATTTCTTCTGTTTTTTGTGCTGCCCAGGTGCACAGAAGATGGATGTCCTCACAAGAAGTTTTTCCATACCCGTTTTCTTATGCGAATGAGGCTGACACCAGACTGTTCCAAAATGTTGATATCAACCTCCTCTGGATATCTTCTCATTTTGCATGACCTTGACCTAAACAAATCTTTAGAGGTTGGCAGCTACCCAATTTTAAGAGCTAGGAGGACTACATCAAGTTCAGGTGAATGCTTGTGGAAAAGTCTGTGGCAGCTTCTGTGTTAGAGGTGTTTTATGGGATACTCTTAGCTAGCAAAAGAAGGCAGAGGTGGAGTCGGAAGGATTCTGCTGAGGAACTCTTCAGCATGGTAGCTGCTCTGTTCAGGGGTCACACACGTCTCTACTGTTGAGTGGTACGTTCTGATTTGAGTTAAGTGTCTAGAGTAATTTTTGGTATCAAGACTTAAGCATTGCACGATATAGTACCTGTCAAATTTTGTCACGTTGAGCTGGCAGTCTCTCGTTTTATTTATCCACTGTCCTTAGTCCTATGATAAAAGAAACTTAACACATGTTGAGTAGCCTGACTCTGCATGAGCTCCAGCAGCTACTAATGACTGTTGTGTAGTGGTGTGGTTACTCTAGACAGCAGACGTGGAAGAATTGCGTGCTCTCAGATTTCACTGCTTGCTTCCTCCTGCTTTCTGCCAGTAACAGAGCAAAATACTGACAGAAACTCTGCAGTTTGGGGTGTCAGGATGTAAAGGGAGTGGCCTGGGGAAAAACTCGTACCCCAGCTTCTGGTAGTGACAGTGCATAAGAAGGAAGGCAGGCAGATCGCCTGTTATTCCCAGTAGAGTTTGTTGTGCTGGCAGGTTGTTTGTATGAGGCACAACCAGAATGGTGCTTTCAGACTGTAAACTGAGCTTTGAAAGGTGCTTTCTTAACAAGGTGCCTTACCCTATACTTAACATTTCTAAGGAGAGTTAAGTTGGCTGTGCTTAGCTGTTATGTTCACATGGCTGATGCTGTTTGCAGACATAATGTTATCAGGTTCCTCTGGTCCTCGAGCTGTTGGTTCACCATGTCACCAGAATGAATCAAGTCCACTGTCCGAGAAACACATGTCACGGTCCTCCCAACGAGAAGGTAAGAAAACATTTTAAAAAAATACAAAAAATCGTAGACTTTGGCTCTTGTATCCAGAAGAGGCCAGAGTGTAATAGTGAAAAACTGCATTATTACCTCTGTGACTTTTAAAAGAATAGTGTTGCTGTGACTTCTATTAAACCAATAAAATATAATTGCACACCAAAGTCTGGGGATCTAATCAGTTTTTTTCCAAGAAATCTGATAACAGCAACAAGATATTTATGTTATATTAGTACATCATTGTTGTTAAATAGAGGTGCTCCCTTTTCCTTGTGTTTTTCCCTTGAACAGAATTTCCATGAGGACTCAATAGCATGGAAAAAGAGTATGCAAACAGGTCTTAAATATGGACAGAGTGTTTTATGAAGTTCTGATTACAAACCAAGTCCTACCTACCTAACTACAGAGCTATGAAAACTGATGATCCTGTTATTAGCAGGCTTCCTCTGAATCTAGGATACACTTTTAGAGAGTCAGTGTGAACTTGGCAAATTGGTATATACTTTGTGAATCACATGCAATGTAAAATAAATATAATGGTAAGTTTTAACTACTCGTGGTTGTGAGATGCTCAAACATGCTTATGAAAGGAGACTTATCTGGATGCCAGGGCATGATTTACCTGTGAAAAGCTTTCTAGGGATGAGGGGGAGAAGGGAGGCAAACTGCATACAGCTGAGCATGCTTTGGAAGGAATTTGGAAAGGATATCATACAAGTTTGAGAACCAGTAGTTCTTTCAAAACCCCTCACTCTTTAGACTCTGTTTTAATGATAACGAAGAGCGTATGTGTGGAAAGTTAACTCTGACTTAGTTCACCATATGAGGTGACTTAATGCAGGTCTTAGAAGGCAGATTTCAAAAAAGAAGCTATTTGAAATCAGGACCGAGCCCATTGATACTAGCTTCAGTTGTTTGTATAACCTCTCTGTTGATCTATCCTGTCATAAAGGTGCAGTCTTTTCTAGCAGTCAGATGCAAGTGTCACATATTTGTCCTAGTTTCAACATTAGACTGATGAGAGAGGTGAATTTCAATGTATAGACTTCGTTGAGACTGACAATTCACTTCCCCTTCTAGGTGGATCACCTAGAAATAGTTTGGAGGTCTTAACACCAGAGGTTCCTGGAGAAAGAGATCGAGGCAATTGCATTACATCACTACAGCTACATCCAAAAGGGTGGGCTACGCTTCTTCGGTGCTCAAGTAATACGGATGACCAGGAGGTAAAACAAATACGTGTTTGTTTTGTTTTTTTTTTAAAATACATTGAATAAGAGGTATCAATCATACAACTATATTGAAATTTCCTTGTTTTGGGGTAAATGTGCGTTTGGATAGTTGGTTATTTCTGCTTACTGATGCATTAAGTTTACACCAAGATTATGAAATTATTTTTTCTTTTTTTCTTACTGACCTCATATGACTTTGTATCCCATAATCAGTACTCCTGTTGCCCAGCTCTTTCACAGAATACATTTTATAGTTCACAGCTCTGTTAAAAGTTCTTAAATAGTAGTTGTGCTACCAAATACATCACTTAAAAATAGGTACCTGCCAAAGTATAGGAGGCCTGAACTTGGAAAAGACAAGAGGATTAGAGAGTGGTGTATTGGTGAACATGGTTTAAGTCGAGCAGAGAAGCTCCTCTGAATTCCTCAAGTGCCTTTGGAATGTTTCCTACCTCCATTGGTGCTTCAGGGATGAAGTGCTCCTGCTCTGCTGATGAATGCTTTCCAGAGGCTGCTCCTACACTGCTGTGAAAAAACATCATGGCATATTTCTTCTTCTACTTAAAACTGCCACACCATAGGTCTGAATATGATGAACTCCAGTGATGTTTATGAAACATCAAAGTGCCTTGGTCTCAACTGTCATGCTAAAACTCTGCAACTTAAATATAAAAGGCGTATCCATGATCTTCCTGGCTGTCACCATTTAAGGTGGCCCAGCTCTTAAAATGGGTCGCAGACACTCTCTGTTAACCCATAGAATTGATTTGGTTGGAAGAGACCTGGGATCGTCGAGTCCAGCCTTTGCCCTAACACCCCCATGTCAAGTAGACTGTGGCACTTGAGTGCCATCTCCAGTCTTTTCTTAAACACCTCCAAGGGACGGTGACTCCACCACCTCCCTGGGCAGCCCATTCCAATGCCTAACGACCCTTTCTGGGAAGAAATGCCTCCTCATTTCTAGCCTGAACTTTCCCTGGCGCAGTTTCAGACTATGCCCTCTCATCCTGTCACTCATTACTTGGGAGAAGAGGCCAACCCCCACCTGGCTACACCCTCCTTTCAGGTCGTTGTAGAGAGCGATCAGATCTCCCCTCAGCCTCCTCTTCTCCAGACCAACCCCCCCCAGC
>NW_009615086.1:13585-13942 GCF_000690535.1 Cariama cristata
CGAGGTGCGGCCTCACCAGTGCCGAGTACAGGGGGACGATCACTGCCCTGGTCCTGCTGGCCACACCATGGCTGATACAGGCCAGGATGCTGTTGGCTTTCTTGGCCACCAAGGCACACTCCTGTGTGCCCCCTCCCCCCCACCCTGGGAGGTGAAGGGACAGAGAAAAGGGAGAGACAGTTACAGGCTGGAAATTAAAACTGTTTTAATTAAAACAATAACAGTGAAAAAGAGTATAATGATATTAATACTAATACTACTAATAACTGAAATAAAAGGAAAAGTATACAAAACCAACATGGAGTTTCCCGCCGCAGTGGCTTGCACTGCTGCCACAGTAGGGCACGCAACCCAACG
>NW_009615086.1:14049-26030 GCF_000690535.1 Cariama cristata
GAAGACTGGCCCGCGTGATCCCTTAGCTTTATACGGCGTATGATGTGGATGGAGTGGAATACCTCAGTGGTCATCTTTTGGTCACTTGTCCCATCTGCATTCTTCGGCAGGGGCGATCCTTTTACAACTTTTCACTTGTTTAACAAAAGAGGACCAACAGTGGCTTTGGTTCCCACAGGAATAAGTATAAACATGGGCCTTTCTGCATACCAGTCCCACTGATATTTCAGTGTCGACTATAAACATTGAGTGTTTTCAAGTCTGAAAGCAGACAGTGTCTGAAAAGCGTGTAACTGCACTTTTATAAAGTGCGGCTACTTAGAAGAAACATAACTGAAAGAAAAAAACCCCACAAAAACTCCTGAAAGGACAAATAGTTCTGTTTTAGCCAAACCAAGACACTGGCAGTATCCATTTCAAGCCTTAAGTCATAAGACCAGCTACAGCTCATCGGGAACTTGCAGATTTCACTGCTGTAAATACTGCTTTGAAGAAGGAATAGCAGACTTCAAGGCCAGTGTTGGATTATGTTTCTCCAGATTCTGTTTGTGAAGTGTCACATACTAGTAGCTGCTATATTGCACTGGGACCCTGTTTTAAGACAAACAAGCAGTCTGCAATGCACTCAGAAATAATGAAAACACTTCTTCATGGACTGCATGAAAGCAGAGAGCCTGCAGGTTCTGTTTGGGAGCACCTGCTTTTGAAGAAGTAACTTCCAGGTTAGCTCAAGTTCATTTATAGCTTAAAGCCCAGTCAGAGCCTTCAGAACACCGGGGTTCCACCAGATGGTCCTCTTGCAAACACCTTTTTTTCCTAGGGTTATTTCAAAATCGGTGCTGTGGCAGTTGTGCAGACCACTCTGTTTTGAAGACACAGGGATTTTATATTTGTTTTCCCAAACCACAAAGAATTCTTTGAATACTCGACCAATAATAAACAGTTTAGTTAATTTTATAGGTGGTGTAAATGGGGGTTGGTTTGGTTTTGGGTTTGTTTGGGAGTTTGGGGGGGTGTTTGTTTATTTGTTTGGGGTTGGTTTTTTTGTTGGTTTTTTTTTTTGAAGAAAGCCACTTTTTGTAATGGTAGCCTCTTACAGATGTGTAGAGGACTGAATGGAAGCTTAGCAGATTTGTTATAAATTTTAGTGCTGGTTCCGTAAACTTATAACCTAACTGTTATACAATACAGAATTATTTGAAAATGGAAATACTATGTTGGGTTAGTTGATGCTGACAATTGACGTAGTTATAATTTCCCATAGTCCTAGTGTCTGCCTTACTCTCTCCTATTAATATTCATTAGTATTGTTCCCTTTGTGTTTATTTCAGTAGAATACATGGAACGGAACTAAGAACACTTCTTTTGTCTTGTGGTTGAAATTAAATCTTTTGACATGATATAAACTTTGTTATAGAGCTTTTTTGTGTTTGGTTTGAGATTAGATAATTAGATTGCACATTAAAATCCTTGGCTGTCTCACAAGTAACAAGCTGGTTATAGAGCTGTTAATAACATTCCTTCAAAACTCTATTTCCCTCTTGGTTCAAGATTTCTTTCCTTTTGAAGTTAAGGGCACAAAATGCTAACGGTCAATTGTAAGCTACAGTAGGCTGAGTTCTACTTTATTGTAGATTTCATTTAAATGTTTACTAAATTAGAGCAGATGCCTGGCCAAAGGATTAGGTGTTGCTCTTTCCAGATAAAAACGAAGTTTAAAAGATTATTATCTAGCATCCATTTAATTAAAAAAGCAGCTGTGATGCTAGACAGCTGTTTTGCTTAGTTCAAAGAAGAGGAGATGTGAAGGAATCAGTCTGTTTCCAGTGTTTCATAGTAGATACTTAGCAAAGAATAGATAAGCAATAGCATTCGCAACTCCTGTGTTACTCAGTTAACATGCAGTGGGAGAGAATGAGTATTTGCAGTGCTTTAATTTTCTTTCAATGTTCTTTTCTCTGCCTCTCCCTTTAGTGGACTTGTGTCTATGAATTCCAGGAAGGAGCCCCTGTGCGCCCTGTCTCGCCTCGTTGTTCCTTGCGATTGACTCATTGCATTGAAGAAGCCAATGTGGGCCGGGGTTACATCAAAGAACTTTGTTTCAGTCCTGATGGCCGGATGATTTCATCCCCACATGGCTTTGGGATCCGCTTGTTGGGGTTTGATGCACACTGCAGCGAACTTGTCGACTGTTTGCCCAAAGAAGCCAGTCCCCTGAAAGAAATCCGTTCCCTCTACTCTCATAATGATGTGGTACTGACAACCAAGTTTTCTCCAACACACTGTCAGATTGCCTCGGGGTGCCTTAGTGGACGTGTTTCTCTGTATCAGCCAAAGTTCTAGGCATCTTGCATCAGCAGTACCTTCAGATGTTTGTGGTTTTTACTTCAGTTTAGTTGAAGTGTGTTCTTTCTGAAATCTCTAAATCCAGATAAGATCATAATTACTGTGATCTCTGAACACAACAGTGGAAGAAGTTTCCAGCCCCACACTGTATGCATTCTCATCCACAAGTCCACTTCCATGCACTGTGTTTTCAGCCTTCCAAGCAGACCTCTGCTCCTGCTGATCCTGTGCCATCAAGTCATTGTTCTGGTTTGTTTGTACCATAAAACTTGCTGATAATTTCCTTCAACGCAACTTGAAGTGGGCTATTTGAAACAAATGTAGAGGGGGCAAGGGTAGCAGTTCAGCCAAAAGTCACCAAGGCTCCTCAGGTACGACACCAGCTTGTTCCAAAGGGGCTGGACTTCCTCACATACGCCTCCTTGGCCTTCTGTGTTGCTGAAACTACAGTGGTTATTAGATAATGAGCTGCTTTTTGATGTAACTTACACAATTAGTTACTGTCACAAAAAGTAAATTTTATTTTAATTTATATATTAATTTGGTTGTTTGTGATTGGCTAGAAAAATGAGTCAACTTTTAGTAATGTTTTGCTGCAGTTAAAACATTTGTGTTTGCATATATTGTGTTTATTGCCAGAAGGCAGAGATTCTAGATCGAGATGTAGCTGCATTTTTTCATCAGAGAATTTAGTAAGAAAAGACTGGGGCAGGGAAGCAGGAGTTCAATGGGTGAAGACCCTGCCCTGTAACCACTGCACAGGAACTGTTTGGATGCTTCATACAACAGGCATGTCCTTGGTCAGCCTCTCTTGGGCAACTTTGGCTCCTCAGCCACCAGGGTTTTTGTTGTAGGGAGCTTTCCACATCAGTATCATAAACCTTTATCCCATGTTTGAAACTTAACATTGCAGAATTTTCTGCTGATGTTAAGGCTATTTCCTACCTGACTGTTCTTCGACACCTCACCTGCACCCTTGCTGTGAGAGGAATTCGTCTAGGATGTGTCTGTAGTACCACCAGATAAGCTTTTCTTCACATGTACTGTCAGTTTGGAAATGGATTAAAAGCATGCCTGTCTGCAGTAAGATCTATTTGGATTTAACGGTAAGATGTGAAAAATGTTAATGTTCATCATTATGTTCATGTTATGGTCATCATTAAAACACATACTAAGTTTGAATGCCAAGTTTTAGCCCTCAAGTTAATACAGCTAACCTTGTAAATGCAGAGTTATTTCAGTCTCATATGTCTGTATCAGTTTACAATATTCTCATCACTTACACATTCCAAGATTATTTTTTTTTAGTACTCCACTAAGGTTTTGCTGACCAGTCACACACTCAGTTCAACTTTACCTAAAAAGGACTGTCATATTTCAGTGTTCAGATTCACTATCTCTGGCTTGACAGAGCATGCTTTTTAAAAGCTGACTTTTATAAAGCTTTTTGCAAAATACATGTTTGGGGAAAAAGAAGACATCTATGAAGATGAGATAGCTGGAAATGCATAAGCCTGACAATCCTCTTGTAGTTTTGAATTTGTGTAAGTAGCATACTCTGGGTGTTGGTGGAGAAGTCATTGAAACTTAAAGCTCCTCGTTATGAGAAAAAAAATCTTAAATTTCCTCTTTTGGAGACTTTCTTTAGTGATACAAAGCCTTCAATATTGGTTATTCGGTAATCTGAGGACTAGTTAATTACTCCTGCATTGGGTTTTCATCATCTCCAGCAACTGACTGCTAAAGGACTACATTCAGGTGGTCAAGTACACGCAGCTGACAGACTTACTACTGCTTGGTAGAAGTCCTAAACTTCCTGTTCTCATGGCTTTTTAACAATTATTTGGTGATGGTGTCTCAGTAGAATATCATCCCAGCTGGAGGAGGAAGAATAATTGAAGTAAATGTACTCCGTTAACTTAAAATGCAAATAAATGCCCATAGTCTTCTCACATAGCAAGTCGTAGGTTGAACTGTTCCATAGCGTATCTTCTGAGCAATTCCGTTGTTGCTGAAACTATTGTCTTGAACTTGAAAGTAGAACAATGAAATTGTAAATGAAGAGAGATGCACTGTTTTCTAAAACACTGACTCTTGAGTTCAAACAGTTGCACCTTTTGAATGCTTTTGGAACTGTGTGAAAGGAACACAATTCATAAAAAGGTATTTTTTCATGGCCAAGCCATGAAAAGTGGGGTCTAGTGACTGAATGAATAAAATATGCAAGTGTACCTGAGACCAGTCAGAAATATGTAACTTCCATTGGCACCGAGCTCTTTTTGTGTGTGTATAACAGCCTGTGAACGTGAAGCTATGTCTGGGCCAGCTTGGATCTGTTGGTTTGTTACAAACAGTTCAGGGGGACTTCCCTCGTCTGTGACCTAAAGCAGCGGAAGTGAAGCATGCGGAAAAGTTGAGGACGGTTGTGGAAAACAAGATTTTTGTGCAAATGAGGAGCTAAGCTACAAGGAGTTTTTAGTTGGCCAAGCTGTTTGGTGGAAAAAACCCAAAAAACCACACAATAAAAGAAACCCTAGTAGCAGCATGTGGCAAAACATCTGGAAACTGTGTTCTTGACATGAGTTCAGTGGAAGTGCTAAGTTTCCTGTTCCTGAAGTATTTTGAAACAGAATGCAGTGAGACTGTATGAACACTTGCATTTCTCTGCACTCCCTTCCATAAAAGTTGTGGTCTGTTAGTAATAAAGAAACAGGTTTTCCCCTGGTTCCTGCACTGGACCATGATGGCTTTTTCCCTAAGCACTCGCTCTCCCTGCTTCTAGGCTGCTGTTTTCTCATCTTATTTAATGTTCTACTAAACATCATTCAAGGGACTACAGGTAACATTTTGAAGAAATCTTACTGTTCTCACGGGCTTGAACTGTATTCGTTTTGGAGGCGAAGAAGCACGCATGAAATCAGAGCAGTTCTTGGGTCTGTCTGATTGTTTTCATGGCTGGTTTTGGTTTTTCCTATCAGAAATTCCTTGAAGTGGTAGATTGCTTGTGACTTTAATTCTATGCCTGTTAATATGCACTGAGTGTTACTTTTTTAATTCTACCTCATGATATGCTGTTTTTTACAAGAGTATTGTGCTGAAACATTGGACACTAACCTTTCTGTATAAAGAGCTGTTACCCCAAAGTGATACATGTCATCACATCTAGATACTACCTGCAATGCACGAGAGTGGTGGGTTGACCAGCCCTGCCCAGCTCTGGAAACCAGGGCCCCTGAGGAGTGTAGGACTGATGCTAAAAGTTGACCTGGTTAAGGGGTTTGATGATAACATTGATGCTTTTGTAGTGTGTCCAGCAGATGTGTATTAAGATGGATTCTGTCCGTGTATGCTGTAGAAATGTTACTTAGTTCTTCTGATTACATTTGTAGTAAGTTTGAATTAGGATAAGTAGGTAATGTTAGATTTTGGTGATTTGATTACTCCTTTTCAACAACACTTCGAAATTTTCAATGAAAGTTAATCTATTTTACCAATGAAGTTCACATAACACTTACTGAAACACTATTCAGTAGTTCATAACTGATAGCCTTGCAGTTGCATCTTGGTGGAAGAAGTGATTTTCAGTTCTTTCTGAATATTACATTGCCTTATTGAATGAATGAAGTAATTTGTTGATGAGCTTTGGATTATTTCTAGATAGTCCAAAAAAAGGTTTATCTTACTGTTATGTTTCAAAAGATGAATCCTTAACCTTCCAGAACTATATAAAACAGTCTGAAACAAATACAAGAAACTCTTTCAAATGGTAGATGAAAGACTGTACTAACAGCAGAGTATTGTAGTGGCTTATACCAGAGGTTTCTTTAAATTGTTTTACTTTCAACCACTGAATTGTTAACATCACCTGACAAATTTTACAGTATTTCTACTGAAGATAGAGCTCTCCATTTGATTGTAAAGCATGCAGTATGTTTTTTAAATGCATGGTTTCATATTCATTAACTTCTGCAGTAAAAGAATTCCTCCATTCACAGCATGGCTGATCAGCAGAAGCAGATAAGCTGCATAATTAAGATCTCTATAGGAATGTCAACGTATAGCAGTGTCTACAGGAACCAAACTAGTGTTTGAAGCTAGCAGTCCTTTTGTAGTAGTCCAGTGACTTTATGTTGTGGGAGTAAATGCATTTTCTGAGTATTCCATTAGCGGTCAGTCTTTAAATCGCTGCAGCACTCTTAGACATTTGTGGGGAGGGGGAGAGAAATGATTAATGGGACTACACAATGACATTCATGTATATGTACTTTCTCTGTATGAGGAGGGGGTGTGTGTGTGTATTTCAGCATATATGCAGCCATGGGGCATCAGTCCATTTGTCAAACATGGGTAGTTCAGGGAAAAATGCAACCTCCAAACAGAACTATTGGGGATAGGAAGCACAGGGATATAGACAGACACACACCCACATTTGTTTGCACTCTTGGAGTCTTGGTAAGGACAATTTGCTTGCCTACTACCAGAATTAGAATGTAAACATCTTTTTTTTTTTTTTTTTTTCTGGGGTTTTGGGGGATAGGGCTGGTGGTTGTTTTTGGTGGGGTTTTTTTGTTTGTTTGGTGGTGGTGGCTTCTTAATTTGGGTAACACTGATGTGGAGAAGGTCCTGATCCCATAAAACATGGGTCTGTTGCTCTATGAAATGTGAACTCTTAAAAAAAGAAGTACACTTGCCAAGTGAAAGCTTCTAAAACATCTAGTTTACAAGATTCTAAAAAGTTGGAGTAAAAGAAAAAAGTCAACAGCCCATATTTTTTGTCCTGCAGGAAAAAGAAACTTCTCATTTCCAGATCTTAGTCAAAGGTGCATTTTCTTAAGCACTAAGTATCTTCAGTTAAGTATAAGGTTTTTAATACAAGAACAAATTGTGCATGTAGAGTATTTTGAAATACCTGAGATTTCATAGTAAAAATTGTAGCCTTTTAATACAGTATAGAAAGTATCACTCTGAAAATATTGTACTTACAGCCGTGCAGTAACTTACTATTTGTGGACAGTTTCTCTTGCTTGCATAATAAATTAAACCTTTACTAAGTCAATGAATTAAAAGCTATTTTAATGTATTTGTCTTACACTGAGCTGTGTTCTGTAATGCTTATTGGTTCTTGCCTACTCCCTCGACCCAAGAGGAAAAGAAGAGTGCTTAGAGCAAACCCACCTCTGTACGCAGGTTTCTTTGCAGTATTGCTGTTATCATGGCTGGTGGAATTCCCCTTCCCTTCTTTAGCTGGAAATGATTGTTGTAGTCTACCAAGAAGAACAACTGAGGCACCAGCAGTCATTTTAAAAATTCTGCTTCAGAGGTTGGTCAACCTCACTGTGAGTCCCAGCTGCAGGTTTTTGGAGAAGGCAGCAACTGCAGCCTGGCCCCTCTATCTGTTCATGCCATGTCCTGGTTTAGTAGCGATGCAGTGGTGAGACAAGGCAACCACAGACCCAACGTCCCACGCCTGAGGTGTCCCATGGAAAACAGTGCTACCCAGCCAGGGAAGACAACCGAGGCCATGGTCACTTCTCTCTAATACGCTCTCCTTCACACTACCTACCGCAACCCTGCCCTGCACACAAGACAACACGTAGAAACACTGCTATTGAGTGCTTGGTTTGAAGATCTACTCTTGTCTGATCCTTGCCCAGTATCACTTGCATTCTTAAATTGCAACTGTATTAACTTGAGTATGGAGCCGAGGCAGCCTGGTTATACTGAGTTTGTTAAAGACTGTAAACAATCTTGAAATTTGCCTGAACAGAGTTGTTTCCATATTAGTTCAAGCATCACAACTCCTTCTGTGCTCTCTTCCCAGACCGGCAACACATCCTGTGTATAAACTACATCTCACACTTGTGTGTAACTTGTGTACCAAAACTCACTGGACTCCTCACTAATGATGAGTATCTGTCCTCTTACACATAAAACTTCTATAATTTGTTAAGCATACAATTCCTTTGATTGTGTTGTAAAACTGTCAGTGGTTATAAAGCAAAGCGATGACACTCGAGCACAGTTCTGTCAAGACAGCCCTGCAGTGCACTTCATCTAACCGTGCTACATAAGCAGAGACAGAAACACACCGCACTTTTTTCAGGACAGGACTGCACTTTTTTCTTTTTCCTACACTAATGCTAATCACCAATTAGTGGCGGGCCGATGCTAAACTCTTACCCTCAACTCTTCACATTTCTCACCATAAGAGAAGTATATAATATCTTCCACGGAAAAAGAGGATGCAAATTTTTTTTTATTCCATCAAGGAGCGATTACAAAAAACGGTACACTGGTAAAAATCAGATTCTGCCAGTAACAAACAAACAATAAACATTTTATTTAAATGCAGTTAATCACAACATTCAGATACAAGAATGCTCACTTGTGCCTGGCAATTTTGACCGTGAAGCAAGGGACTATATTATAATACAGTGATTAGAATCGATATTTGAGGACAGTTTAGCAAATGGAAAACTCAAAAGAAGTAATAGCCACTCCAAAACTTACAGAAAGACCAACTCAGACCAGTTTCTGAAAGCTTTCCTGCCCTTCATCACCCACAATATTTTGTTCCATGTATGTGTATAGTCTCATAAAATAAAGTCCCCCAGGACAATCAAATGCTTTTTGTTAAGACCCTCACCTCATTTATGGTCATGCTTTCTCTTCTGTCCCATTCTCTTAAGGGCTGAAGTCTTACATCTCTCAACTTCCTAGTCTGTAAGACACAAAACACTTTGTATTTCTGTAAGTCTTTTTCAATACTCACCTACAGAAGTCCTTAAACGTATCTCCAAATCTTTCCTACCTAGCTGCTTCTGAGGTCCTCTTTGGCTGTCATCTCTGCTACACTTACAGACCTCCACTGAAGTGGGCAATACCCAGACACCTCATCCTGTCAGTACCGCTGTACAATTCTGTCTTATGGGACTGTTAAGAGTACACATCAAGTAGGCAGAACTCCAAGGTTCAAGTAAAAATACCTTGTTGTGATCCATTATTCCACAGCCCAAATGAAACAGAAGTAATTTGCAAAAGAGAAAATACCTCAGTACAAAAGAGCTGTGTTTGTGAACTACTTTCACAGCTGCAGGAAGCTGAACTATTTCATGAGCATTACAGAAAAGGACATCTTCTTTCTGGCCCCACAGCTGTAAGCAACAGAAAAAGCAGCAATGCAAAAAAAAAAAAAGAACAAACTCCATGTTTACAAGTAGAAGGTTTTTTAACAAGGAAGGACACTTTAAAGCTTTCATAAATTTGTTGTTTCATTCCTTCCACTTTTCCGTTTCCACATGAAGGCACACATGTACATATACACAAACAGAGATCCCACTTTGAAGTGGAGTCAGCTTACACTGAAGTTAAACGTTCAGTAACCACTCTTACACTGCTGAATGAAATGTTTATCCTAAAGCCGAGCATCAAAACAGCTGTCAGAAGAGTTTGCGTAGGCTTAGCTTAAGCTTGAAGTTCTAAACTTCAGTCATCTTCATCTGGATCTGTCCTTTTAGCTTTAAACTATAAGGAGTACTCAGGACCCTAAAACATTTGAAAATGCAGTTCTTAAATCAAGATTTTGAAGCTTATCAGGCAAAGGAATAAATTTTCATCAGCCTCTCCTTGACTTTCATGTTCTACAATGTGGACAGTGGAGCACATTCCATCACGGAGCGTTAAGAAATTTTGGGAGTGATACAGAATAAGCCGCTGGACTAATATAAGTCCTTTTTTTTTTTTTTAAACCTCTTATTTGTCTAGTAGCTCCATTATGGGTAAACTCACCTGCCAACAAATAAATACTTCAAAAAGTTCATCTTAATTGCACCAACACTTAGATGCATCACCATTCACTCCATAAATATTGAAGGCCAAGACTAAATTACCTTTCACACACTGCAGGCACTGTTCCCTGGGATTAAGTGACATCATACGTGCCAATACCCAAATGAACAGAAGAGCCAAAGGAAGATAGTGGTTTTCACAATAGCTTTAGCAAGAATTCATAGGTCGCATTAATTATGCCCCAGGACAGGACAGAACGATGGTAATTCAGATGGGCTCCTCTGAAAAGGTGGATCAGTTTTCTATCACGTTCCAGCCAGATCTTCACAAAAACTTTTGAGAAGGACTGAAATTCACCACCAATTTGAGCTTGCATGCGAGTTTTTACAACATTCACTGGGAAAAACAAGAATCCCAGCATGGCACCCAACAGCCCTCCACAGATAAAGTCATTGACCAAATGAGTGCTGTAAGAAGTTGCTTCAGGCAGACATTGTTTGATAGGTCCCCGCAGGCCAAAGAAGAGTGCATTACTGGGGCCATTTCGAAGCAGAATAGGCACCAATCCCCGATAATACTCTCTCAGCCCATAGACTTTCAGTACCTTGAAAGCCTGGTAAGTGTTTGTAAATTTATCGTGATGTTTGTAGTCCTGAAGCAAAGTCTGAACTCGCTCAAAAGGTGTAAGAACAGCTTCTGTGGTCCCTGCAAGCACTGCTGCCATGCTGCGAGTGAGGAGTTCAGGAGCACTTGTGTGGCTATGGAGCAGGGAGGAGAAATCTTCATATAAGCCAAACATTAGAGCCAGTGTTGTTGTTTTCTGCATTAACGGAGGAAGGATGCCACGATAGAGATTTCGAATCCCATCCTTCTGCAGCTGATGTACTGCATCCTTTGTTTTCAAACCATACAACTGCTGCCGAAAGAGGACCTTCTGGATGGGAAAAGTGACTGCTATATTCGTGAAGGCTGCACAGTAGCCACAAAGATAATGTTTACCAGAGGTAGCCGTTATGTCATTGCTTAGATATTCCTTTGAATTCGTTGGGGCAGAACCTTCTGAATCCATCATACTGTTTTTCTCACGGCAGTATATCTCAGTTTTCCTTCCCTACATCAAAAAAGAAATGAATGAACATGAGCTTTTGCAGCTTTTGTCATGCTAGTGGATCATTCAAACAGCACCTGGTATCTTACATCTGAGGAAAGGTAATAAAATTTGAAGAAGAAAAGCAACAAATGCCAGGTCTGACGGATGTTGCACTGTTTTCTCCTCAAGTCTGAGAGACCTGAAAAAGTGGTAGTTTTTCCTTTCTGTACACTTTCAAATTAAAATAGAAATAAATTGGGAAAGAAATTGAGATATGAACTCCTCAAGTGCTACATGACAGCTGACAAGAGGAAGTTTACACATTAGATTTCCCCATTCACTGCGCCAAGGAATTCAAACAGAGAAAGGTGTACTCTCACATTAATAAAATACACAACACCAGGACAGTGGTGGTAGGGACAGAAGAGAGTCTAAGAAAAAAAGAAATAAAAAAAATAAATAAAATACATGCAGTAGCATTACAAATTCTGATCACTCCACTCTGCCTTTCCCTGTGGCAGAAAAAATTAGATAATTTAAATAACAATTTGTCATGTTTTAACCCGGCCAGCAACCAAGCACCACAAAGCCACTCGTTCACTCTCCCAGCTGTGCCAGTGGGATGGTGGGGAGAATCAGAAGGGTAAAAGCGAGAAAGAAACTCATGGGTTGAGATAAAAACAGTTTAATAATTAAAAAAAAAAAAATTTAAATATTTTGTAAGGGGAAGAAAACAACAACTAGAGAGAGGGAAATA
>NW_009615086.1:26593-27039 GCF_000690535.1 Cariama cristata
AACCTCCCCCCAGTTTTACTGGTGAGCATGACATCATACAGTATGGGATATCTCTTTGGTTAGCTGGCATCAGCTGTGTTCCCTCCCAACTCCTTGTATACCCCAAGCCTACTCGCTGACAGGGCAGGGTGAGGAGCAGAAAAGACCTTGACATTGTGCAAGCGCTGCTCAGCAGTAACTAAGACATAGAATCATTTAGGACCTTTAAGATCATTGAGTCCAACCATAAACCTAGAACAGCCAAGCCCACCACTAAACCATGTCCATAAGCACATCTACATGGCTTTTAAATACCTCCAGGGATGAGGAGGTCACAGGGCAGCCTCTTCCAATGCCTGACAACCCTTTCGGTCAAGAAATTTTTTCTAATGCCCAATCTAGATCTCCCCTGGCACATCTTCAGACGGTTTCCTCTTCTCCTATCACTTGTGACTTGGGAGAAGAGA
>NW_009615087.1:0-3551 GCF_000690535.1 Cariama cristata
AATGATTCTATGATTGTATGATTCTAAGTGAATCCCATTAAAGATGAATTGGACTGCGGTTGGTGAACAGCTTAACTCAGTATAAACCAAGCCTGCTAGCCAAAGAAGTCTTGGCCCCACTTCATACACTGTCTCTTCACGGCTTACTGACCTCCTTCCAGCCCTGGCTTCTGCCTGGGTGAGCATTTCTGCAGCCACCCAAGAATCAGATCAAGGAGCAGATCCAGCTGAAAATTAACCTGTCAGACAAAAACATTTATTTTCTCATGTGTTTCCTGCCAGAGCAGAAGTGAGTGGGCAAGGACTGGAGAAGGAGAGGGCTGCATTGCCATCTGAAACCAGTCTGACCGGTACTCAGGAATTAGTGGTTCTGGTATCTCCAGGAACTCACTGGGGAGAAGCAGTAGTTTCTAATGTGCCTGCACCACCAAAACATTTCTAGGCACTGCAGGAAACTATATGGTTTGGGCCATGAATAGGTTTCATTAAAAAGGGGCTTTTGGGGGAAGAATTAAATTTTCAAAGTAACTGATTTTTTGGATTCCCAGGCAGAAAAGGACCTCTTCTGTATTTTAAAATGTATCCAAAAAGATAATCCCTATAAAAAGTGAATTTGCTAATAACTATTTCTGAGGCTTGCAATAATATTTTTTGTCCCAAGTTAAGAAGAAAAATCATGAGAGCTGCTAAAACATTAGGTGGTTCAGTTCTGTACATTTTGAAAGAGTAACTTCAGCATTTGACTTAGGTACAGCTTCTCACAGCACATAAACAGCTATACATGGCTTTGCCTCATTAGGTCAGCAATACCAGCCATCAAGACAATGCAGCTGGCTTCTGTGATATTATTAAAGAAATTATAAATACATGCACACATGCTTGTAGCATCAGTCCCCAAATGAAGACATAAGATCACAGAATTGTTCAGGGGGGTAGAATCAGTAACATGGGTTATAGTAACAACATGGTGAGTTAATTTAGGGCTATAAATAGCCTGTTTTTCTGTTATGGTTTTAATCTTTATTAAATTGAGTGATTCTTATTTATTTTAGTTCACATATGCATATGCTGTATTATATAGTTTGTTTCTGCATACATAGGCTTGCAAGACTATAACATATTTTGCAAAAGTCGTCTAAGACATAAATAGTGTTAGTACAAAACATTATGTGAGAAAACACACAGACACAAACACACTCAGACTTTAGTATTTCCCTGTGTATTTTTACAAACAATGGCAAACCATTCACGACGTGGCGTTTTTTTTAAAAAAAAAAAGCAAGCGATATTTTTTGCATTTCTAAGAAGAATTTAAAACATCTTTTTGCTTTCTATACTTGTTTTAATGGTTTTGCATATTACTTTTCATCTAAACTCAGTATTTGAACATACTCTTATCAGACGCCTGTTTTCTTTGTTGCTTGTAATTACTGAATAAGTCAGAATCATAGCCAAGTAAGTCTGTGTGGTATTACATCTGGAGTAGCGTACTATAGCAACATTGCGCTTTGCAGAGCTGCTACTCTCATAGATTTGATCTTAATGATGGGCTACACTTTCATCTTTAAAAAAATCATTTTCCGCAACTCACTGCTTTTTATACCTCAGCTAGAAAATGCTGTTTATTGTTCAGTTTCTCTTGCATACAGTGTTTGTATCTATAATTGAAACTTAAAAGCAAAGAGCTTGAATAATTCAATCAGAAAGCATATTGTTTTTACTGTTCTCAGTATGAATTCAAACGATCACATTATTGTGATGTTATAATATCAGAATGTATTTATTTTTACTTGCATAGTCATAGTAGACAGCGTCTCTTTCCAGAAAAAAAAGCAAAGGAGAAGGAAAAAAAAAAAAAATTCCAAGCTTTATCCATGCTGGGGTCCTCTGGTCTAACTTAAGCAAATGAGATATCTTGTCCCCTCCAGCAAGCGCCTGGTCTGTTGCTAAGACTCTTTCTATCAGTGCTGCTGCATGCACTGAAACTGCCCCTAAGGCTGAGTGTGATCATGTCGGGTAGGAAACGCATAACCTCCTCATTTGAAGGCACCTCAGTTACTGAGTGTGTCACTGATACTACGCTCTTGGCTGTTAGATGTCAGCTCAGTAAGGTAGAGAGAGAAAGCATCCCTGCTTTCTCTACCACAAAATGCCTTGTGGAATTACAAAGAGAGAATAGCTCCACGCAAGCTCCATTGATGCCTCTGGACACCTTTTCACCTTGGAATTAGCTGGTTTACTGTAGAACAAATTGAGGTTCATACGTTTTGTGTTTAGTGTGAATTTTTTTATGGATGTAAAAGAGAACTGAAAAAAACCCCAATGTTTTAATTATATTATTGACTAACGTATTCTCTGAATGATTTGTGTCAATGGAAACATAAAATAAGAGCATTGAAAACAGAATGGATAAAACTGCAGTATGTAATGCAAGCGCCATGTATTTTATCTCAACTGAAGTGTACAGCAATATTTTGAATTGATAAAACATTTCACGAAGCATCACATGTGACTTTTGGTTTAATATGGCTGAAGGAATTGGTAAGAATTACCAATAATATGGAAAGGATCCATGTTTTTCTTTATTGTTATCTTTGGATAAATCATTATATATAATCGTCTACTCTTGGGTAGTGCTGTACCTGTGGAAGTAGGCCCAGGAAGAAAAACTGTCCTTACTCCCAGAACTGTGAATCTGAAATTTTCTGATTTATATAGATTTTCATTATATCCTTAGCATAATTTCAGCACAAACGAAGGGCTTAGCCAGACTCCCATGGTGTGTCCTCCGGGTACTGAACAGCTTAACATCTTTTTCTCTGCTTACCAAGCTTAACGCCTGTAAATCAACCACTCCATTACGCAATGATTCCCCTTATTCTTAATTCAAAATAATGAAGTTAGCAGCAGAATTTGGATAATGGGAAACAGTATAGTTTTGGCCTCTATATGATCTCATTCATTGTCTTTTCTTCTTTCCATTTTTTTGGGGAAATAAAAAACCCTTTTATTTGCAAATCCATCCATATCACTTTATAAGGCACATTATTAGGAAATAGCATGATTTATTGAACTGAGGAATTTCAGTAAGGCTTAAATGATATAGTCTGCTAAGAAACTCATTTTTTTATAATCAGATCTGATCATGGGGGTAACACCAGGAGCCCCCCGCCAAGAAAACATGCAGTAATAAACTTGCAGAAAGCTTTCACTACCGCCTATCACTGATGATGGTTCCCCCTTCTCTTACCTCAAACATTGCCCAAATGGGGATGTATAAGCATCTCCCAACTGGCTGTCTTGTAAGGTAAAATGAAGAAAGCCTTAAACTTCACAATTGCCAATAATGAGCAATCATTACTCAAATTACACCAAGCACTGATTAGGTTTAAAGTAATGAAGAAAACAACACGATCAATCATCATCAACCCAAAAGAAGTCAATCTGTGCTAGAGATACAGCAAGATCTTAGTGGAGGGCTCCATCTACAGGGTTTGGGAGATGAGAGAGAAAATTCTTTGCATCACAACATCTGAAAAAGATTCCCCATG
>NW_009615087.1:3568-41818 GCF_000690535.1 Cariama cristata
TTTTTTTACCAATCTCCAAAAACCACACATATAAGGAATTTTTTTTTTCCCTTTCTTTAGCTGCACAAAAATAAAAAGAGCCTTTATCAAAAAAATTAACTGAGGAAAACTTTTTGGAAGGACATTTTGCTGCTGTTGGACTGGAATGCCTGTTAAAAAAATATCACAAGAGTTAAATACCTAACATCATTCAAATAGTAAAATTATACTGAAAGCTCTGACTATGCTAACAGCATCAATGGAAGCTGAGGTTTTCAATGCAATTTGTATTAATAGGTTCTAGCCACAGAAATAACACTAGAAAAGCACAAATTGCATGAGAAATTCCCATTTGTCAATTTTCATCAGCTGCTAAATAGAAAATTACAAATTAACACAAAGCCTATTTTGAAAATCAAGAGGAAATTCATCCAGTGCCACATTTCTTAGGCATAGAATAAGATTTTGATACCAGCTACAGACTGGCTCTAGTAAAAAAGAACCCATTGTATTTTAAAAACAGGAAAATAAAAAAGGATGAGAGTAGGTATGTTACTGTTCTATGCGCATATATTGTATATGTAAACTTTAAACTCTGCATATGATTAATGTAATATATGCATTTTATAAAAGATGTATAAAGACAGTAGTATTCTTTAGGAATAATTTCAGTTGAAATGTGTCCCCTGTCCATGTGCTGAAGGCATAACACTTATTTTAAAAGAAAGTTAAGCATAGGAAAATACAAAATTAATATTCCCAAAGTTTGTTGAATGTAACAGAAGTTTTTCTATTGACATAATTCACTTTTGGATTGAACATAATCATTAGAAATAATGCGATACAAATGAAAGCCTAGTAAAAAAGGCATGACTGAAGGGAAGTAAAAAATAATACACAGCCATTCTAGTATCATTTTACATTATATAAAGCCCCTTGTGGAGCAATCCTAAAAATTTAAGGGAAAATTTCTAACTTCATACCTGTGCTGTGAGCCATTCAGTAGCATGCAGCAGGATGGTCTCTCTCCTACAGAGTTCTGTAAGTGGCCTGAGACAATTTATAGGAAGAATGTCATCATCACTTAAACTTCACATTTGTTTGGAGCAATTTCTATTAAAACATTATTTCAACATCCTACATCAACAGTAAATTTAATGTATCTTATATAACATGGTTAATGTTTGTTGATAATCAGGAAATTATGAGCTAGTTGAGGAACTTTCATACTCAAATCTTTTTTTTTTTTTTCCAAAGACAAACTTAAAGATAAGCATGTGGCTATATGCCTGGCTGAGTTACGGATGAATTTGAGTTCTTACTTAAATAAAGCACTGTGAGGAGTTTTGAAAGGATAAAAAGTGGATTGGGAATTTGGGTCTTTGTAGAGAAAAGATTTAGAAATAGGTGAATATTTTGAGATTCTTTTGTCTTTACTCGTGATAGCCCCAATCCTGGAAATACATAGTCTTCATGCAAGCAATTGTGCTGTGCACTTACAGAACTGTTATGTGTAATGTGGCCCTATAAATATTAAATGGCAATAAAGTATTTTTTAAGAAAAAATTATGAGGTGGTTTATTAAAATTTTGATTTACTTAAATAAGCCTTGAATAATATTATATTTTCCCCCTTCTGCCTTGCAGTGGAGACAAAATGTCATCTATACCAATGTGCTTGAAAGTTCATCTAAATTCTTCTGAAATATTATGTTCTTACACGGTTTCTCCATTTCTAAGTATGTTAAAATTATATTTTCTTGTAATACTGCTGCTAATTTAATGCAAACATTGTCTCTGCTCATTTAAAAAATAAAATTAAAAAAAAAAACACAAGAAAGAAGCTGGAAGAAGTTGACAGTTACAAGTAGGGTTTGCAAAGTTTTTACATTATACTTCTTTAAAACATATTTGGATTGCCCATCCTTGACAGCAATAATAAACTATTTCCATGGAAACTCAGGGGAGAAAACAGTGGAAATCTCGTCATCACAGCAGAGCAGGTAGCCACACTGACTACAGAAGGAATGACTTGTCAATGCAAGGTAAAGCAAGTCAGTTGTTAAGGTATTAAACCAAAAAAAAATCCTTCGGTTCTGATAGATTGTTTTCAGACCTTTTAGAAAAACCTGTAGGGAGCAGAGGCAAAAATTATGTGTCTAATGAAACTGGAAGGTAGGGTCAGTCCTTGTGGAGGCAAGCTTCCCACGGGCTTTGTGCGGCAGGGCCCACGGGGACTCGTAGGGTGCAGCCTGGGCTTGTGCTGTGACAACTGGGAACGCTGCTCCTCACCACGGATGGAAACAGCATCTCTGTGAGCTCTTTTGCCAAGGGTCTCAGACATTGCTTTTGTAATTAGACAATAAATAGCCAGCCTGGCAATAAGATACTGTAATCACAGCAGAGAACTGTATTTAAGCTTTCGTTATGTTGTCAGATAACAATTGGTTTGTGCTGCACAAGTAGAAAACAAGGGACAGTAGCATCTTTAAAGTAATCTCTAACAAATTTCTCCTAAAGCCCTATGACCTCAGTGCAGTGCAGGTCAACATCTCAAAGCGTCACTTGGAGAAGGAAAACAGTGTATTGATTCTGCAAGATTGGGATGTATCTGGCACAGAGACCTCAAGAGAGGGACCTCGCCCCAAAATATTGTCTAGAAGCACTAAAGCCCAGGTGTTTATGGGTCTCTGTGGGAAGAAAATGTGGACTTCATAGTGCCTTTCATGCTTTGCGTCTCCTGCAGACCCACAGGGGACCATCCTGCTCTTCTTGGATCTGAGATCCTTGTCTACTAGGAAATGGCAAGAGAGTGCTCTTGAGTCCAAACTTCTACTTGCCTTTGTAAGAGGTCCCCTAAGTGTGAAACTGTGGGAGAAGAGTTTCAGGAGCAATTTATTCCTCTAATGGATCATCTGAGAAGCACCTGGTCTGAGGGCCAGCTTTGTCTTCCTTCCACAGGGATCGTGATAAGGAAGCTCCCTCAGCCTTTCAGATCAGAGGGAATCTAGATGAGAAGTATAGAAGAAAACTGAATCTAGGGAAGTTGCTATTACTGAAGCCCAGCCATTGTATTCAGTCCAGAATATATCGAGCAAGGGAATAGGGAGCTAAAGTTATGGGCAATGGATTGGGAATTGCAAAAGAGCCAGCTGGGAATTTCTTAGAAAACACTTGTCACTGAAAACAGCCCAGACCGTACCCGTTAGTGAAGCCAACATCAGGTTTTGTAAAACTCTTTTCATGAAGATGTCTCAGGTTTCAGACAAGAATCCCTGGTCAAAGCCAGGGTGGGGTGGGTGGGAGCAGAAGAAGAAATAGAGTGTGATCTACTTTCAGGAATAATTACTTAGAAAAAGTACGACGGTACAGGAGCTTGATGTCTTTTTAGTCTGGTGCTTGAAGTCATTTATATTAGACATAGGAGACAGTCCCTTTCCCAGCTTTACATCAGAAACAGCTTGTGCTGGTACCTTTGCCATATCAAGGAGGAATTATTTTTGTACCGATGTGTTTGTTTTCAGACCAAGTGCTTAAGAAGATAGGTCATGAGATAGTGAAAGAGGTTCGAAGAGATCACCTCTAAGAAAACTGTAACCACCAAAACGCCCTTTATGTGGAAGACTAATAATGTTGTGAATATCTTAAAATAATTACGTTAGAAACAGGAAAACATGAGCACATGTGGGTTGAGCCAAAGACGGAATTCTGCTGATGCTCAGCTTGGTGGTCCTGTGGGTAGGCAACATACATAAGCAATTGCCCAAGGCAACAACAGTCTTTATTAGATTGATTAAGCACCAGGTTTACTTATTGTCGTTGGTAATGGATGCCAGATTTCTGCTTTGCCTATGGTAATAGGAACCAGCAGAGAGGAAGGAGTGTTACTGTGAGCATTGGTCCTACTAGTTCTGTAGAATTTTCACACCTACCTTGTTTTAATGTGGAAACATAACCACAAATAGTCCTCACCCAACACTTGCTGCATGATTCATTGTTCTTTCAACCTAAACCTGAGATTTGTGTAAGCTGATTTAGGTAAGATAAGAAATATGGGCCCTTTGTTGTAGCATCCAAGTAACTCCTGGGTTTTCTTTGCACTACTGTTTGAGATTTCATCAAGGTGAATCGTTCTGGGGTGGAGCTGACAGAGAAGAAGTGCAGCTGTTTGCAAAGGAAATATAGTGTTGAACATAATATTGCAGACACAGAGCTACTTTTAATATTCATATTAGCCGAAGATACACAATCCATGTGATGAATTCGCTCACCAGACCCACGCCTACCCCAAAGAGGCACAACAACTTCATCGCTGCAGCTTATAAGCTGTGGGAATGCATCAAATATATTGGAACAAGGTATAGATCCAAGGCAGCTGAAGGAAGTGTGAATCTTTCCATTGACTTCCCATTGTTATGTGTGCTCTGGAGGAGATCCGTGCTACATAAACTGCTTAAACAGTTTTCTTTGAAAGTCAGTCAGACTCAAACTCCTAAATCATTTAAGTGCTCTTGAAAATGATACTCATACTCTCTGTATCCATGTGAAGTCTCTGTCACTTCAACTACCAACATTTTCTCACAAACTTTTGGTATTGGATTAATTTTAAAAATATATGTAGTGATATAAAATTGATGAATTCTTAGTTAACTAAGAAATGTCCCTTTTCACTATTGGTTGTTAACATAAAGATTATCACATGGTTTAGATTTTTCTTTATTGTATACCATCTAATATAGAAGATGCAGCATATTTTATCAATAAAATCATTACTTTGAATGTAATATATACAATCAAGACCTCATGTTTCTGTTTTGAGTTGGCTGGTAAGCTTCTATTTCCGATAGTCTTAATACAAATGTGATTAGATTATTTTTTAATGTTATTACATATTAGACATCACTCATACATACATTTTTCACTATAGAGCAAATAATATTAAATAAGAATTATTTGCAGTTTGAAAGTTCACTACGTTAACACTTAAATTTTAAAATTATGGGTAGAATTTGCGATTGTATATACCTCTATTACTGGGATTTTTTGCAGAGGAGAGTGTATACAAATATAAATGGGCATATATATGTTACAATCATTTCAATGGATTGCTTCTGTATTGATGTAATTTTTTTTATATTGGCAGATAAATATAATTGAGTACAAAGATTATTATAAAGTTCAACAGTTTACATCCAATCACCAAATTGCAAGTAGAGAAACTATTACTTATTTAGAGATAGAAATCCTAAAACAAGAAAGTAATGAGTACCTTAAGAAAAAAAAAATATCTCTCCTATAGACTTAGGTTATTCATTATGTATATTTATGACACATTCAGTTCCTAGGATTCAAGACACTTCTAATCTTTTTAAAAATATGCTAATATGTTGAATTATGTTTCCCATATTTATATTTCAGATTTTTATCTGCCTTATTTTAACTAAATTCAAGACTTTTCAAAAATATAAGAAACATAAAAAGGTACCTATACTGTTCTGCTCTTGTGAACAGATGATGTGCAGGACAATGATGAAGAATGGGGTTTTCAGCCAAGACAGGCAGTAACTCACTGTCGAAAACGATCTCACTGTCACCCCAAATCAAAAATGCCTCTCTGCATGATCTTCTTCAAAATCCAACTTTTTTTCTACAATCAAATGCAGCCAGCTTTTCTCCTGGACTGCACTGAACTGGTCTCTGGTTGTATTTAGGAACTGCCTAATGGTCTCTGCCTATGGAAAGGTGAGACCTGATCTTTGGCGTCATTAAAGTGAACAGGACAAAGCATAGGTGCAGGGAGGTCTGTGCCAAGTCATTTTGTAGGATTCACATGATGCTGACAAGAGTTTTGAATAGGGCTGCCCCTGAAGAACAGCAATGTCTGCTGAATTAAAAAAGAAAAAAAAATAATCAGCTGTATCACAAACAAAATTACACCTAGCATCACAAGGAGGAAAACTGGCACTTTATGAGGATTGGGGGCCGTTTGTCATCTTTCAATAATGGGCTAGTAGAAAGTGGTTGGTGTATCTTCATTTTCTTGTTTGACTGAGCTCTTTTCAAGGGATAACCCTCAAGCATTTCAATTGAAGAAATTGGTAGTTTCCTCCAATAAAGTCATGACCGGACTTTAACAACCCATTGTGGTATATAAGAAACATTAAAAAAATTCTTTGCCCACTGAAGTCAATGACAGCTTTGCCACTGATTTCAGTTATGCCAGGATGTTATGCATTATGTTTCATTTCAACTAATGCTGTTTCATTTTAGTTAACATTTTAAAGTAATTTGTATTTTCTTTATGATAGGAGACATTGTTGGGCAATAGTAGAATGTTCCTTTGATTATTTTAAATGTTTTAAAAATGGATGTTTTCAAAATGCAGAGCAGTCTTATAAATTTGTATCGGATATAATGTGGTCAGCAGGACCAGGGCAGTGATCGTTCCCCTGTACTCAGCACCGGTGAGGCCGCACCTTGAGTGTTGTGTTCAGTTTTGGGCCCCTCACGACAAGAAAGACCTTGAGGTGCTGGAGCGAGACCAGAGAAGAGCAACGAAGGTCGTGAAGGGTCTGGAGCACAAGTCTGATGGGGAGCGGCTGACGGAGCTGCGGTTGTTTAGTCTGGAGAAGAGGAGGCTGAGAGGAGATCTGATCACTGTCTACAATGACCTGGAAGTAGGTTGTAGCCAGGTGGGGATTGGTCTCGTCTCCCAAGTAACAAGCCATAGGACAAGAGGAAATGGCCTCAAGTTGTGCCAGGGGAGATTTAGATTGGATATTGGGAAAAATTTCTTCACTGAAAGGGTTGTCAGGCACTGGCACAGGCTGCCCAAGGAAGTGGTGGAATCACCATCCCTGGAGGTATTTAAAAGACGTGTAGATGTGGTGCTTAGGGACATGGTTTAGTGGTGAACCAGGCAGTGCCAGCTTAACAGCTGGACTCGATGACCTTAAAGGTCTTTTCCAACTTAAACAATTCTATGATTCTATAAATTTCAACTAAAAATAGTTTTCTAGTAGATGTATTTTATCATGATATAGGAAGCAGTAGCAAACTCGGGCCCCTCTTCCAAAATTCTACAAGACAAATAAAGCATATATAATGGTGGTCATTTAAAGACATACATGCAAATGAGACCGTTCCATTTTCTTCTTTCTGAAGATAGTATCTACAGAGTCCTAATTTCTACATAAACACGTCTTATTTTCTATAGAAGTCTATCTCTTTGATTATCATTATAATCAAATTAACTTTACTGTAAGTGATAGGACGCTAAATTCAAATAATTACAATGAAAATAAAGTATATGGAGTCTTGAAAACCTTCAAGATGCAAAAATTTTTTTTACAAAATAATCAAACAGATATGCATATGTGTGTGTGAGATGGTATTGGCTTAATTCTGACAAGAGCTGCCAGTTTTGTCTGTGTCATCAGATGAAAAGCGCTGATGGCCACATGGACACCAACACAGAGTTATCTGGAAACTGCAAGTATTTTTGGCAGAAAAAAATTGAAAGGAATGAAGAAATTGCAGGGACACAGAGCTAAAAAGAGAAGACAGGAGATTTTCTGGTTTTCCACTGATGAAGTGGGATAAAAAATCCAGAATTTTGGGTGGGAATTTTCTTTTTTTTTTAATTTGATCAAATAATTTTGAACATATATACTACATTTATATTTCATTTGAGCTTATGTGTCTAAATATATAACTTTTAGCATATATATCTCTGTCCTTGTCTGCATAGATGGAATGCTTCATGCTCTCTGGCTGGCTATGATGAGTCAGCCAGAAGATCATTCTTTGTTAATAATGTTTGCTCTTATTTAATCTTGTATTATTGTCCTATGTGGATAGTTTTATAGCTATTTAATGTAAAATTAAAAGAAGAGGTTTCTGGTACAGCAAATTCAGTTGCTCCTTTTTTATTTTTAGAACAGTTGTAATCATTTGGGGTACATCTTGAGAGCACAAAGGTGAGTCATGCTTTAAATAAATTTGTTTTGAAGCACTTGAAATAGGAGGACTTGAAATAGGAGCAGCAGAGCTGATTCATTTAGAGATGAGAATGCAGCACTTTCCATAGTCCTCACAGCACCACTGAGAAAATAGGTGTAGGGCTGTGCAGACTACCATTAAAAGCCCACTATCCTGTGCTCATCTGAGAACATTTAATTTTTACTCTTTAGTCAGGGTTAAGTGGGGACCCAAGAATCCGGATAGCCAGCTACAATTTACTCCTTGAACATTCAGTAAGCACTTGGAAACAGAAGACATTTTGTAGCTTTATGTTATCATAATCCAGATTGATGAGTACTATATAGACTCCTAAACCATGCAGAAGATTTTATGAGAACACAGGAGCAAACATATGCTTCTGTAACAAACCAAATACAATATATATGTGTAATATATATATACACACGTATGCATATATAAAAGACACATATCACTTATATATGTAAGAAGAGAACCCAAGTGCCATATATTTGGAGCACATTATACCTGTGCTTTTGTGTATATCTGTAAGAAAAAAATACATGATACTACAATGCACATGTATGCATTCATATCTTTTGCTAACTCTTACAAGTTTGCACTCATTACAGATACTTGAATTTTCTACTCATTTTTGTAGAGCAATAAAGAAGGGGACTTCTAAGTTCACTTACCTGTTGTCAATTACTGACGCCTCATTACACAAATCACTTGGAAAGCTGATGAGGTTTTATCTAACATAGAGGCCAGGTCAATCAATCGTCATCAGACCTGTGGATCTTCAATGGACATTGAAAGGTTAACCTAGTTCTTCAAGGCCTTCATCATGTCAGCAAAAATTAGCAAGAAGGTGGCCGAGTTGTCAATAGAGCACAGAGACAATTAGTTAATGATTAGAATGTTAGCACTTGGGGAATTGATAACAAAATGAGCCATCTTGGATACATTTGCATGCATTTAGAAAATCTATCTAGCTTGGTGGAAGGGGAGGGAGTCTGTGCATATGCTGCAGTAAGGAGTGCCATAAAGCAGAATTATGTATGTCTGACTGTGTTGTAGACTTGGCTGTGCTAAATTAAGTCACTGTATCAAAAAAACTGAACGTTTCAGTTTATCAGAGTCAGGTACTTGGCTTTACTGATCTACTTAGGAGCCAGCATTAGCAATGCCTCTGCTGGCCTGTCATCATAACCCCATTTTCAGCTAAATGATTATGGATTTGATATGTTCTACAGTAGGCACTGGCCCTACCCATTGTGATTAAACTTGGAACTTGTTAAATTAGGAACAAGGTAAAATTAAAAGACTTTCACCTGTTTAGGATTTGATCACTTGATTTTATTCTTGACTTCTCTTCTTTCATAAGAATATTCTGTAAGACTTTTGCCTGCAATTATAATTTCATTTTTATATCCCTTTTTGGAACATGAAATCCTCTGTCCGTATCACTAGGCCAAGGTTCCTTTTTGCATTGGCTGAGGCTTCTTAACTAGTTTAGGCATGAAAAATAAATGTTAGAAATTGTCTGCATGATTACTTGGACAAGTGGGGTTTGATTGTTTCAAGGTCTTCTTTACCTTTGCTCTCTCGATTAGGTTCAGATACATTTCTGATACTCACAACTACATTTAAAAATTGCTCAAATGTTCTGCCATTGAAGTATTGCAGAGATTTATTTTAGGCTATTAGGTTTCTGTCTACCTTTGATGGAAGACTAGTGTAGGCTCTATATATGAATTGCATTGTCCACCATTATAAACACCCCCTTAATAAGAGACATCCACTCAGTGTCTAACAAAAGAATTCCTTGGATTCTGAGAACACCTTTAAGAAGATATATATACTATAGGTTATCTTGTGACCCAATTGCCTTCCCATTGATGTGCTGATACTTGGATTTATGTCTCTGAGTGCTTTGACATACAAGTATCCAATTATATTCAATTTAGATTCAGGTGGCAAAGACCTTCACTTTTATTTAGCAAGCATAGATTTTGCAAGTTTTAAAGAAAATGTCATGAAGGGAAAGGGAAGAATTTCAGTTGGCTGACTCCAACTTTATGTTTTCTACCCCTATAACCCTCCGCAAGCCATGACAATTTAAGTCATAATCATATTTATATGAGATTTAGTGAGAAAGGGGCATGAGATGACCAAGTGGTGGTTTCTGCAACAGTGAAAGTGAGACATTACAGTCTCCAGCATCTGTTCAGACAGTTTTCAGCCCTACATTTTATAAACAAAAAAGGCATCTCTTTTCCTCCTGTGAGCAATAAAGGGGATGAAAATGTGCTTTAAAGACATCCGCATTTGAATTGTCCCATCTGAAGCAGAAAGCCTAATTGTCTGGAATATTAGTCCTCCATGCCATTGTGATGAGCCTTTATGAGTATCCTCCTCCAAGTGTATTGAAAAACTCAAGTGTGCTTGACACTGAGCGCTAATGTTTCTCTCTACACATTGATGTTACCATCACAAAAATATGTCATGCCTTAGAGCTGTAACTTCCAAAGCAATTACACACAGGAAATATTTCAGATTAACTGAAAATAAAAATATCATGGCCAGTAAACACTGTTTTATTACCAGGCTTGTGATCAGTGTTGGTGTGTTTAAGCCATAGTCATATTGTGCTTTCTCTATTCTTTCATTATTCAAAGGATTTTCTTTTCATCCATTAAGTTCAGGTTTAAATATATAATGGGACATTATTACATCTGGAGTTATTCAACTATGATCAATTGAGCTGTACCAGACTAACCAAGAGCAAGCTTTTCCCCATAATGTCACAGTAACAGTCAAAAAGAGACACATTTTCCATAAAGCATTGCAAACCCACACTGTTGGATTGTACTCATGGAACCCAGCCTTCTGGAACCAGATGCATTCCTCCTTTTCACCTGCTCTTCACCTCCTACAAAGGAAGCCTTTTCCCCTGGGATGTGTTGTCATCCTGCCTCTTTGACCTCTAAACTGACAGAAATGGTTAAACTTCCTTGATGAAAGTTTTCTTCTTGGCATTTTGTTGAGATGCTGTTCATACTTTAATGCCACCATATAGATTCTGTAAGGATGGTTTCTGGTTCCATAAAGAAATTCCACAATAGCTGTTGAGCTGTTGCAACTATTGCCTTTCTTGTTTTGCATTTCTTTCTTGCACTTTGATCAGAAGCTTTGTTGAAATGTCTTGGTGTTGGTCCAAAGGAAGTTTTCTTTTTTGTCTCATGCCAGCTACACTGAAGTATATTTCTGAGTAGAAGAATGGGCTAAGCAGGGAGTCTTGCTTGGGGAATGTAAACACTATTGTGGTCAGTATATTAAGAAATATCCTGAATTTAAAGGCAAAACTTGTATCTAGATGGAAAAAGATGCCCATAGTAAGACAAAAAGTGCTCTGAGGATTTCAGCCGAAATGTTTATTGATGTCTATTTAACCACCAATCTTGAGTTTGTTTTTATATGAAAATGATAAAGAAATCCTGAATCAATTCTGCCTAGTTTTCTCTAGAAACTAAACAAAAAAACAACTGGAAAAGGCCATCTTCATGGTATTTTCCCTGTAGGTTAAAAATAAAAAACTAGTGTGAAAGCTGTTCCCTTGAGAACTCTTGTCTAGGAATAACCATGATCTTCATGTACGTTTGGATAACAACAGCACCTCTGAGCTCTTTGAAGTATAGCCTTCAGTACTAAGCTGATTTCATTCAAAAGAGAAATCTAGGATGATGTTTATGAGAGTTTGCAGTTTCACCATGGTTTTGATCAGAAACAGATGGTGTATCATCTGAAACAATTAGAAAAACTTTTGTTTAGAAGCAGCCCACGCGTAATCGACTGTTTGATGTAGACATCATAGCATTTGGTATTGAGGAGAGAAACTTGTAAATCCGTTTAAAATTTGGTGTGCCAGGACCTCAGCAGGTGTCAGTTGGCATTGCTTCTGGAAGCCATGTCAGCTCACCTGAGCTGAAGATCCCAGCCCACAGTCCCTTCAAATGAATAACCATCTTTTTACAAAATTGCCAGAACCACACCCTTTCCGAAGAATAATGTCATAGAAGATGCACCAGCCCCAAGCAGCCATAACATTCTTTTTGTTGCTAGATGATCCTGCAAAATTACTTTGGTTAAGGACTCTTTCCACTATAATTCCAGCTGAGCATTGCTGGACCTGGAGCATGTGTGAAGACTTCACTCCAGATAACACCAGGCACTGAGATCGTGGCACTGGGTTTGCTTTGTCTTTACTCACTATTTATGTCTTCCCTAAGAATTAGTTCTCAGTTAGCATCTTGCAACTAAATCAACATTTTCCTACCAGAAGGCGGGAAACTATGAGTTATTGTAAAGGAAAAAAAACAGTATACAGAATATTAAGCATGTAAGGCCACATTTTGTGACTGGAAGCTTTCAGGGGTGGCCGAAACTTAGACGTTTCCTGATGGAATCAGGAAAATACCAGCTGTGAAGACCCATGCCTGCTCTGAAAACTGTTGGTGATCACTTTTTTATAAATGCTAGTGTGATATAACATTTTCTGCTTGGGGATGGTATTTACAAGAGAGATCCATGAGGGGACATGTAAAAGATTCAATTGTCTCAAGTGGGTTTTCATTGCCAGAAGAAATTATCTTGTGCCTAAAATTAAGTGAAAGCTGATAATACTTATGCATATGCATGGTTTCATGCATCTGTATGTGTGCACATATGTTCAGTATAGAGTTTTATATGTTTCGAAGGAAGACCAAACAGAACCAGCTGATCACTTGGTAAAGTCACCTGCCTAACAGACACCATGGAATTATACTTACTGAGAATTTAACACAGCATTGTGGTAGACCAAGTCTCTATCTCCCAAAGAAGATACAATATTATTTCAATAGGAGCAGGATTAGATACATGATGAACATTCTGTAGAATCCCACTATATATACACAAAGCTGATTGTCTTCAATTGAATACTGTTGAACAAGCTGCCATTTTCATTAAATCCTCTTTTTACACTTCACTTGTAATGGGATGAAAATATATGTAACAATGGGCCCAGGTACACCAAGTGTACATTTAAAGATGCTTGCATATGTAGCATACAGTGTCACGAGGCAAATGTGTAAACATGAGTCAGGCCCATGTGTAAAAGTATTTTTATATACAAGGCCCAGATTTATTCCACCTAACTTTAGGCACTTACTAAGGTACTTAAGAATATACTCTCCTGTGGCTCTCCATGTAGTCAATGGAGTGAGAGAGGCACCTTAAGGAGGCAATTTAGCCTGTCTATGATCTGAATTGTCCTTACGAGATTCCTGTTTTCCTCCAACACCTATTTAGTTATTTGAAGGGTAACAAAGCTTTTATGGTAGGTACTTCAGTTAGCTGCCTCGTGTAGGGGAGATAAATCTTGGCCAAACAGATTGCACATTGGAAGTAACTGTTTACATTGCACTGTTGCTGTGATTTCTCTGAAGTTATGAACGTTGCCTCAGGAATCTTAGTGATAAAAAAATATATAATAATTTAGAGATAAGCTAAGAAATCTGTAGAGTTTCTTTAAACCTTTATATGAGATGCTCAGCTTCCTTACACAATATTAATATTGCAAAATATACTGTAATGAACTAGTTCTTCAGAATTCCATCCTTTTCTTCAATATCTCAGTTCTCCAAATACAAAGATCTGATTACTTGATTCAAAGGCAACAAACAGTGATTTTAGAAAACATTTGGCTATTTGTATTTCTATTAATAATTTTCATGAGTTGCTGCAACAGCATGTAATGAGGGTAAAAGTCAACAAAAAAGGTTTTAACCAGCACTAAATTTGTTCCCTGCCAAAGTAAACACCATCACGATTCTGCTTAAAAAGAAAATCCATCCTAGCACAAGCAATCATTGTTTCCTTCCTGCATGGACTGGGAATGTATGAATAAGGAGGACATTTCTCCTGGAATAGTAGTACAGATGGCTAAGTAGACATCAATTTTCTCACTGCCTAAAATGACTTTATTTGAATCTCACGCAAAGCTGTCTAGATGGCATTTTTTTTTTTTCCAAGATTGTGGGTGTTATTTCTTTACTTCTAAGCCCAATTTGGGTAGCTAAACCTTTTCTGCCAAATTCTCCCAATACCAGGGGAATGTGTATTTCATTTCTCCTTGTGTGACGTTGTTACTCATTACTAAGGTATAGCTACATATTACCCCAGATATGGCTCTCTTTAGGTAGTAGTGGATGGAGGATCAGACCAATTCCACCTACTTCCCTAGACTAAGTCTAGCACTGATCAGATGCTTCACAAGAAGGTGCAAGAAACTCTCTAATAAATAACATGGTACAATCTACTCATTGAGGAAAGTTGTTTCCTTTTTCTGGGGAGATTAAGTACCACTTAAAGTACTTAATTTTCTGTAATTTAATTAAGAGTCTTAGAATACAGCTTTAGTCATTTTTTGTCTCTTGCTAAATTTTTATCCTCAATAAATATCTTGTGGCCTAGAGCACCACAGATTAATTTGTGCATTCTGCAAGAAGTATATTCAAATATCTGTTGTCTTTCATTTTCACAGAATATCCCTCCTCCATGTGTGATAAAGTGAAAATTCAAATTTTATCTGATTCAGGATCTATTTTTCTTTTTTTTTTTTTCATTTGGTTCTACATTGCCTGTGGCATCTTCAGAAACTGAAGATGCATACCTAAAGGTCTTATAGATGATTTTGAATAAAAGGCAAATAACTAAATAAGTCATTAGCATCATCACTAGATCACTTTGCAGCTAGCCTCAAAAATACCTTCAACATTAAAAAGGACTGGTGCTTTTTAGAAGTCTACTGCAATATCCCCATTCATTTCCAAAAATCTGTGTAAAAATCTGTTTCTTTGCTTTCAGTTGGTTACATTTTTTGAAACACTTGTGTTTTGGGAAAAAAAGTCTTCTGTATTCAATCATGAAAATTAAATTTTCATGAAAATTAAAGCTTTGAGAACAGTCTATTTTGCAAAAAAAAAAAAAAAAAGTTTCAGGTAGATTAAACAGAAAAAGATGACGTCTAAATGGTTCTCACCTAGAAAATGGTTCAGTTTGTGTAATTGTACCCTGGCCTGTGAGACTGTAGAATTGTAACTAGCAGATGACAGACATTAAACTAGTTATTCCTCTGATTGTGAATTAAGGAATAGAATAAGGTGTAATACAAATGAACTTAGGAATTGGATTCAGCCCTGTGGGACTAGAAGCAACTTGCTTTGGAGCTAGTGAGAACTCAACTCAGAACTTTTGCCAAAAAATGGTAAGAAAATAGTTTTTAAGGTTTGAAAAATGTCAGTGAGATGCTGTAGTTAACTTTATCATTGTTTGTTTATTTGCATTAAGGCAGTGCCTTAGAGTGCCTAGAGAGCCAGTGAGTGATTAGGACCTTTCCTAGGCCTAATCAAAAAAACATGAAAGGGCCTAAAACCTAATGTCTAATTTTATAGATTTAAGTAGTCCCTGTTGGCTTGTTTACATGACAAGTGACAACAACTAAATAAATTCCAGATTTAGGGAAGTAGCACGTACTAATCATTAGATGACTAAGACTGATGGAATTTGTCTCCTTTTCTGCTTTACCATATTAGAGTGATTATGGTTCATTTTTCTTTTTATTTTTCTTTTTTTTCCATGTTTTCATAGTTGCTGCCTAAAAAAACCTATCCCAGAACACTTTCAACAGTGTTGAAGTAGGTGATTTGGATTAAAAAACAAAAGAGCTGTCAATCTTGATTGTGACACCTCTTCTTTTTTGGTGAATAAGCCTCTGGAGTAATGAAACAGTAAAGGCAGATATACCTCTGAGGGTGGTTAGAGAACTGCATTCCATTTCACATGTTTAGGCATGCCAATAGGTACTCACATTTGTTCCACGTAAAATTACCTCAAAGAGATAACATCAAATAAATATTAAGAAAGGTCTGCATGATCTTGGAAATCCTTTAGGATTTTTCAGATTATGGAGCATTCCAGCCCAAGTGAGTTATAAATTTGGATGCTGTATCAGAGCAATACTTTTCAAAAAATTAATTTGAACATGTCATTACATGTGAGTGTTTGGGAGATATCTAGGAGTAGATATTATACACCATTTTTATTTGTGCATTGTATAAACCGGCAATAGCTTTATTAATATTTGGGCACTGGTACAGAGCCAAAATCAATCAACACTGTGGTATGAGGGCTGCTTCTTTAGACACTAAAAACAATGAGGTTCAAAGAAGTCAGCACACTTACATTTAAGGGAGCACATCACAAAGCGAATTGGGTCATCTCAGGGAAATTTGAAAGCATTATTCCTCTGAGATTTGAAAAAAATACATAATTACTTCTTCCACCAAGCATGATTCTTTTAAATAACCTTCATTTTTGTCCCTTGGAAACGAAAAGAGGTTTACATTAAAAAGGCATTTCCTCTGACTCTCTGTCCTTGAGCAGCACAAAATGTAAACTATACCCTTCCCTTCTTCCTTTGAAGAAAAAGGAGTTTCAATCTTCTTCTGTGAACACGGCCATTTAAATAAGGAGATGGAGTCCCATCTTTTCGATCAGCTTTCTTTGTTTGACTTGTCAGTAATAACACTTTAGCTGAAATTGTACAGGCGTCCTGCTAATTTAGTAATTATTGACACGGTGCTGGGCAAGAAATGATAGCAAACACAGGGAACTGTTAAGAAGAAATGAAATAAAAGATCTTCATATCATTGTTGAATAATGGTTGAGATCATTTTGTGCTTTAAGTAGGCCCAAGACACCTTTTTCCATTTTCTCGACACATTTATAATTTATGCTTTGTAATAGTTCCAAATATTTTTAGGACTCCGCACTTTGTTTGAGAATCCAGAAGAACTGAATGAGAATCACGAAGTGCACACACAGATGAGTGAGCGGTGTGACCTGCCATAGCTTTTGATTTAAGAGTGATCCCTCATTTCTTTATATCCCCCTTTCTTGTTTCTCAATTTACATTTGTATTTAGAGCTGCCTTAGCTCTGGCTGAGATCAGTGTTGCCTGTGCGGTTGACCCCATTGTATGTGGTTGGACCCAGAGATTGCTTTTGGATTTTGCCCTGCAGATAACATCATGGCAGCTTTACTTAGTTCAAATAGCTTTTCAGTGGCCTGGTGTGCAGAGGTTTTAGTATCATTTCAAGGAATTCTGAGAGCTTCCACCACAGCAATACGGCACTTTGCTCTTTGCATTGAATAATGCAATCTTGAAACATGTCTATGAGAGAGCATCCAATACTGTGTTTGCTTCACACTTGCTCGATGATCAGCCTTGTTAATGTTACAGCTCCCTACAGAAGAAAATCACAGTTAACTTGTACATTCTTTGCCTCCTTTAAATTCCCTTTTCCATCTCCTCTCACTGGACCTTGTTAGAGTAATTTTCTAGACCTACAATTCTTAAAACTTTTACAAAACCTATTAAAACTGCCCATGTTTCTAAGCAATAGAGAAAAGACTTCGTGAGTTCACTCTTTACTAAGGCCAGCCTGTAAGTATCTCAGCTGTGGATGAAAGATTTTTGTTCCCTTCATGGAGCTCACATACATAAAAGCACAGAGTTGTTTCTTCTCTTTTGAATTTAAACTTGAGTCCCAGTTATTAACGGTAAAATGTGCGGTGTAGGTTAGCAGCGCTATTGCAATATTGAATCAGCTGGTGGCGGCAGCAGTGATTGTCATTAGCTAGACTCACCTCTTCTTAATCACAAGATGTTTGTGGACTGGAATAATGGAAAAAACATTGTAAAGATAATACATTGGGGTACCCAGGATTGATTATTCCTTGCTGAACTGTGCATTTTGAAACAGGAGGCAGTACATGCAGAGTGAGTGATCTTTAAAAGCAAAGGCCTTAATAAAAGAAAGAGAGAGTGGTGTTTTAATGGCAAGATTACATCAGTGTCTGTACAATGTGTTAGGTTTCAATATGGTTGTATATTGATTTATACATGAACGAATATGAAAGCTGTTCTTTCACAATTTGGTCCACACGCTGCTAATACACATGAAACGTGGGATTCTGCAGCATTCAGGGACATGAAACCCATACTTAGTGGCTGGTTAAAGAGGCAAGAAAAGGTTTATTAACATCCAAACTAATGACTGCTTCTCTTCCACAATCGCTGCTCTGATTGTAGCACAGGCCTGTCCTACCTGCCTCAACACCCTCCCACCTCCCACAAGAGCCACACAGTGTTGTAGAGTTTCAATCCAGAGTTGCTTTACAATCTCATATCAGGATGGGGTTTTTTGTTTCTGTAAAGTCTCTGCATCCAGAGGTTGCAGTGGTAGAAACAAAGCAGTAAAGATGTATTCTGTCTTTGGATGTTGCTAGCTAATCTACATATATCTGCACAAATTATTTGGATATGAAAAGAAGTAATGAACTAACCAATTTTATCTTAGACATGGCTGTCTCTTGCCTCGAGGCTACACCCTGCACACAGAGTTGTGTTACCGTTCCTGGGAGCCAGGTGTGTGTCTGACTCAAAACTTGCCCTTTGGCCAATGAACAGCTATAGGCAATTGGTCACAAAAGAAACGTTTAAGTACAGCTCTTAATGCAAATGTAAATAGGATTATTTTTTTTTTAATTGAAATTGCCCAACGCATTTGGAGATCCCTTTCTCTCTCCCTTCCTACCTGTACGTACCCATGCAAAGAAATAGAGTGAGCCTTCATGCTTTTGTGTCATTAGATAATGTCTTTTGGATCACTTTAGGCATTTTCTTTCTTCTGCTTTTTTGCATAAGTTTTTTTTTTCCGCAAGCCTACATCAGTTCAGAGGCTATTGAGGCAGTTTAGAGAAGGAAGAGAGAGGGAAGAAATTACTTGAAGGAATTTCCTGGAGGAAATTTCAGAAAGTACTAAGGAAAAAATACATCTCTGTTCAGGTAAAACACCCTGAAAGGATGTGTTGGGTTTTATTGGTGTCCGTGGCACTATGTGCATACAAGGCTGTTAATATGCTTCCCGTTTATGCCCATCCTCTTCCAAGCTCTGTTAGGGCCTGCATTTGTTAATCATTCCAATAGACTGAAAACTTCACTCAAATGTTTCAAAATTATTTTTGTTTGTTTCATTTATGTGTGTTAAGTCCAATAAAATATTTAACAGAGCTTGGATACAAATTGGAAATAGCCTCATCATTGGATGGAAACAGAAGATGTAACGAAGAATCGTATTAAAGAAAAATTTGTATAATTTTCAGACAAAAACTGAAATGAAATCTGTTTACTAACCCACCAGCTGTCACTGCTACTTCTAGTTGCAATGTATTGCATACACTGAGCTATATACTTGCAGTCACAGGCATTACTGTAAGGTTTCTGCTGGGAAAGTAAGCCTAATGCCTTTTCAACTTCTATTTTTTTCTTCCAGAATGGGAAATTTAATTTTAGTGCCTACGTGTTTTTTGATTTGCTGCAACAGTTTTATTTTTTTTACATTTTAAAGCAGATTTTATTTAAAGCAAACAAACCAAAACTGGGGTCCAACATATCAAAAAGTTATGACCGAGATAAAAATGTTCAATGGCACTAAAACTTACAAAATGTGGTTGCAAAATGTCCATGGCTCTTCTGAATTCTTTCAAGGCATAGATTTTTGTGTTTCAGGCAAGAAGAAATCTAGGCTATGTACTTAATACTTACTGCCTCTCTCGATTCACTGCCTTGGACCAAGTTCATTGACCTGCAATGGACAGGATGCAGTTAGTGTCCCACAGTGTTTGCTTTCTGAAAGGAAACACCAAATAGATCTTTACTTGTATGAGGAAAAGAATAAGTACCGAGTAATCAAAGTACTAGAGACGTTTTAGACACACACTTACAGATGCGCCAATCTAAAGCACATAAGTAGAGTCAGTGCCCGAGGCACTGTGATGAGGACTTGGTCACAAAATGAAGAACTAAATGCAGATCTTCTGCCTGCCTGTGCTAGAGCCTGCTGCATAGAAAAAATGAAGTAAAAAAAAGAAACATTTTTATTTGAGCTTGAAGAAAACCTTTTCTTGGGATTTTGAATGTTTTTCTCTGAAAGAAAAAAAAAAAGAACAAAATTTTGAAATATAAAACCTTTTAAGTTGCAAAATTAAAACAATTTTGGTTTGACACTATCAAAATGAAACACACTGAATTCATTACAGTATTTTTTCAAATGGTTTTGGTGCACAAAATATTCAGCTAAACTGAGGAGAATATGCAGGATCTCTAGTTTTTGCCAAACAGTTTTGCTTGCCTGTGTTTCTATTCTGCTACATTTATTCCATAGTGAAGTCTCTGATTCAGAGACCACCTAAGCCAAACCAGGGCTTAGCATTGCCTCCAGCACATTCAAATCAAGCTCCTAGAGAAAAATGAAATTTTCTGGGCTGTTAACGATGGTCTCTTTTCCCAAGACTGCATTCATACTAAAGGAAAAACTTCATAAAGTCCTTCATTTATGTGCGTTCAATTTTATGTGCTGAGACAAATGTGGTCTTTAAACAGGGTGCAGGGTGTAATCGAACACACTTGCTGGAAGCTCCGTTTGGGCCGTCTGTGCCTGCATCTTGTTCCCACTATAGAAAACTAACCACATCCCCTGTCCACATGGGCAGCTAATAATGTACCAGCAGTGTGGCATAATAGCATTTGCACCCACACAGACAGGCTGCTTTCAAAAAACGTGAATTTCACATTTTTCTCTTTATCTCTGAAATAACATTGTCTGGGTATCAGTGTGGATAGTTGCTGTGCTTAATGCGCCACAGATCAGTTATGGACACGCCTGAACTTTCTGACCCAGGGGATGGAGCACAGGCATAAGCAGAAAGAGGCAGAGGAGATCAGCAAACTTAATTGTTTATATCCCAAATGTAAATATTCATATATAAAAACACCCCTTAAACCTGAAACCCACCCGTACCGACTGGTCCTTTTTAATCTTAATTTTGAACAGTTGCTACTCCAATTAAATTCTACCACCTAGCATTTTCAAACAGCTCTTAGTTGTTTCAGCAAACTCTTTTAATGGACAGCTGTTTTTGACAGCTCCTCCTGATTTGCCAGCGCTGTGTCATCTGCCAGAGCAGGAGGACCCATTTTGTATTCTGCTGCTGGCACTGAGGGGATATGTAAATGTACACATGAATCAGTTGTCACCAGCACAGACACACTGTGGCGAGATGATCAGAATGTGTTGGGAGTTTAGTTGGCTTAAAGTGGGAGAAAAAAAAATAAAACCACAAAACAAAAAAAACCCACAAAAAACCCACCACGCTTAGATTTCTTGAAGTGATTTTTATTTCAAGTCTCTCCAGTTTATTTTCACTTTGTGGCGCTTGTTAGATTTAGTTCAGGAGAGTGCAATCTGCTACTCGCAAATCACCAACCTGAAACTCAAAAGTTTAGGAATTATAGAAACATTTCAGGTAAACAGCGTCAGAACTTCAGCTGCACAAACAGAATTTTATATAGGGCTCCACTTTTCAAACATTTTAACCTCTTAGAGAGAAAACTTCACAATCCCATGAGCACAGCACGGGAAGAAAGTTTGTTCAGCTTCCCAAGGCATTCTGGTAAATGGTCTGCACTATTTCAGCCAGCAAGCTCTCACTTTAATGGCTGAATTTCACACCATATATATATAGTCAATTTATAAAGTATAGGGGAAATCACAAGTGAGGTTAACTTTATCGAATTTACTGCCATCTTCCCAAATGCCCTGATGGTACAGCCCAGGGCAATCATTCTCTCTGTGTTAACAAGTGGGGGGACAACAATTTGATAGTCCTTCTGTTCCCCTTTGTTCCTCTCACTGTTCCAGCCTGCTGACAAAAATCAGATGCTTCTCCAGTTAAACAGAATGCATGTAGGACATACACTTAAGAGATACTTTGAGGTTGGTTGCTGAGATTTGGGATTGTTTTGGCCAATATCTGCAAATCTGAGTAACTAGTATGAAGCTGAACCTCAGTTTAAACACCCAAAGAAAATGGCAGGATATTCTGAAGTCCTAAAGACCTCCAACTCCTATTTAAGTTTGAATAAAAGCAGCCTTTAGAGCCTAAGTATTCTCCTAACTATAACTTTATTCTGTTAGAACATCTGCATGTTTGCAAGATGCTACTGATGCAAGAATATATTGAGCAATTGAGATCCCCAATGCCAAAGCCACATCCGCCCCAGTGTATCACATACATTTTTCCACAAATTCTTCTCAGAGATGCACATCTCCCAGACTCGACTGATGGTGTATCTCATTTCTAGATTTAGAAATTAATCTGTGAAAGTCCTGGTGATGCTGAATTTTTTTGTAACAAAAGAATTAGATACAGACCAAGAGTTATTGCTGGTCATTTTGAGCTCTGTGGTCTAGTATTTGTTAATCTTTACTTTGGTAGAATGCAAATATGATTCAGGTCACAAATTAAATGAGGTCTGAGTATCTCAGGATGATGTTGCTCTACATAGAGTATCACTATGGAATAGATTTGCGGTGAGATTAAAGGCTGAGGATCCTTGCACAGAACAAGAAGTGGATTGCCATCTGTTGGCAAAGATCACTTGATTACCTCGTTCTCACAAGCTTTGAAATTCAGTGGGAATGGTGTCCCAGCCCCACTGCAGCCAGTCTCAGAATTTCGGCTTCTGTCTCAGGAGCCACAATTCTGTGTTCAAGAAAAAAGGTAACACTTGTTGAACAGCCCAGCTTGGAAGGAAAATCGGTATTTATTACAGTTATATAAAAAAAGAATAAAAGGTAGGTAAATTGATAACACCACATGGCCTAGATGCTAGAAAGAATAGAAAATGATGACAACCAAAATACAGAAAGAGAACTTTTAGTCAAGGTACTGAAACATCAAAAAACGTGTGTGTGTCTTCATGTGTACGTGCATGTATGGCATGGTAAGGGTTAAGTACCTGAACAATATGCTAGTCTATTCCTAGGTAGATATGGCACAATATTTAATAACAATGCAGAAAAAACAGAAGTGCTCAAGAAAATTTCTGTTCTGTGTTTGAGGAAAAGTTACAGTACATAATCATATAGTACGACGCTGCTGTTGAAATATTTCTTTTGCAAAATGCCAAAGTTGATCATTTCAATAACATTGAATTTGAACAACCTGCATCCAATAACTTTAACAGAGGTGGCCAAGGAACTGTCCAGATGTTTAGTGTTGATTTTTAATGTCTTGGAACACTGGTGAGTTTCCAGAGGACTAGAAGAAATCTAATGTTGTACCAATATTTAGAGAGTGTGAATGGAGTGACCCAGGTAACAGGTTTAAGAAAGGCAACGTTACAAATGCCAGTCAATGTGGGATCGTGGGAAGCATGCTCTGTTGAGCTAAGAAGGACAGTCTTGATGAGATTAAAATTTTTGGTAAAAGCAGCAATGTTTATTGTATTGGGAATTGCATAATCACTCAGTGATTATTGCAGGGGTATTTTCTGGCTTTGAATTTAGGGAATCTGTACATACCTTTGAAATCATAGTTCGATACTTTTAATCTATAAATCTGCAAGATAATATTTAAGTACTTTAAAACACATCCAGGCCTGTAACATCTGCCAACTATAGATTGCTATTAACAGGGGCTGTTTGGATGTAAATAAGTGGTACTTGGTTTTCTTATAAAAATGCAGTAAGATTGAAGTTTTACATTTCATGTAAAATGGCATTGTTACTTTAAAGAATATAATTTAACTTGACACAGCTCTGCTGAGCTTTACAGTGGCTTAATCAAATACAGCCCTGCTTTTAAAATAGGGATTGCTTCAAAAGTGGATTAAGTTATTGGTCTTTCACGTCTCAAGTGCTGAAGCTCATTAGGTCTTAGGGTGAGAATGAAAAGTGATGTCATTTTAGCTCAGACTGAGTGTAGTAGGAGTTAACTCACACCCCTCTGTCAAGTTGGCAGTTGGGTGGGGTTTTCCACTTAAAAGAAAGCCCTTTCAGGTTTGGCTGAGTTTGAAGCACCTGCTCATAATAAAATCGGTCCTACTGAGTAAACAAAAGGATCTGTTATTCAACACACATCCAGGATCCCTAGCATCTCAGAATACCACATTCTTTCTCAGCTGTCCTCCTTCCCCTACTCATTCTCCAAAATCAATTGTACTCTTGTAGTGATGTGATAGTGTGGTTTTAGCCAGTCCTTAAAAATACCTAATTAAATAAACAAAGGACATAGGTAAGGTTCTGTTTGATGTGAAGCTATCGATTGATTAATGTATCATCTGAAAAATGTTTTCGTATCCTCCTGTCTGCAAAAGGATGGACCATCGTAATCTCTAAGACAAAGCTCCTCACATGACTCTTGGTTTTGTGCTAATGAAGTTTGTGCCTCCTGACCAAAGAGCTTCTTCACAGGAAATACACTTTTGAACTAGATTAAATCAGGTTTTGTTATACACAATAATCATCCTGTACCTCCTTGCTTGCTTATACACTGATCAATTGCTGATCGATGCTAATGGTTGCAATGTCTGTTTTTCATCAGTGTGCCTTCCTTCTTCTTTGGCACTTTAGCATGTCACTGTGTTCTTCATGAGAGGCTTGTTGAAAGCAAAAAAATGTAAATCAATTGGTCTCCGTGTCATAAACAAAAGCTCTTGGATGAGTCAGAGGGAGCCCCGGAGCACTGGATAGCAGTGCATTTTAGTTTTATCTCCAGCTTGTTTTATTTCAGAAGACTGTTAAAACACGAAAATCCCCTCTCCAAACCAAAAACCTCTGCAGTTGTGATGGACCACAGAGAAATGTATTGCGTTCCTGTTCATTCCTTCAGCTGAGCCACTGCAGAATTTTAATGTTTGAGAGGTTTATCATCAAACGTGTATAGCCCTGTCCTGATCCTGTTTCGCACCTGCAACGCTGTATGAAGTCTGCTAGGCAAAGTGAGAACACACAACTGGAAGCTGTCATCCTATCAACCATGCTGCAGGTTTATAAAACTTTGTGTTCTTTATTTTATTTCTTTATTTTAACCAGTAATTAGCTAGAACAGCTGAGCAGCTATGAAGGTTTAAGGCAGGTGGTCTTAAGCAGCAGCAGCTTAGTGAATGAATACCCCATACAACAGGTCCTGAGTAGGGTTGTAGCCAGTCTAAAGCCAGTCTTCAGTATGTAAAAAACATATTGCCTGTGTGAAAGGTGATAATGTTGGGTGCACAGAGCTGATTACAGGCAAGGCAGCCATTTATGCAACTGTGACTTAGGTGTTTGACGGTGTTTTCATTAGTAGGTAAATCCTATGTGGTTATGCCTGGTTTTAAATGAATTTAGCTAAGGAAAAATCAGTGGTGTGAATGGGACTAAAGAAATCAAACACCAAGTCATTATTAAGAAAAGCTGAAAATCTTTGTTCTAACATGTAATGTAGAGTTTGGCTTTCTAAAACAGTGCTTCCTTTTAATGCTGATTTGTGGCCTTGTTATGGTTATTTATTACAGGAAAAGTATTAGCATGTTATAAGTAGATATGAAGTATTGTTGATGGTGAGCAAATATGATTTCTGTTCATTCACTGCCTATGACAACCATCACATATTATTTACTGTTAATCACAATGTACCTAAACAGCAATTTGTCATTCATCAATCAGTTATAAAATATCCTAGTGTAAGTCAGGATCTAAATATGTCTTTGTTGCAGAAAGCTTTCATTTTGTGTGTGCTTTACTAGCATTTGAGATTTTCTCTTTACAAAATTTAGTCAAAAAGTTAAAAAGGTAGAGAAGAATGATTAATTTGATAGATTGAGGAGGCATGTTAAAAGCTGGAAAACTATGAGATAATCTGTTGTTATTTCATGATGTTGTCTCTTATTAACATGGTGACTACTAATCTTTTCTGAGGTGCTAAGGTGGTGTTTCAAGCCTTTGTTAATACAATACAACTCAGGATAAAATTCAGATAACTCAGGAAAATAAAAGATAAAACACAAGGAAAAGTTTCACCCTTCCCTACATCCTCCAAAAATGACACCTGGAATTGCAAGTTAATGTAGATTTGCAGTCTGATATGCCAGGGGAACCTGACACAGGAAAGGCAGGGACAGGTTTCAGTCATCACTAGACTTGCAATAAAAATGCCTCTCCCTTTCCGAGAATGATGCCTGGCTTGCTTGCTGTTCCCCATGTTAAGGTCCACAAATTTCCCTTGAAGTGGTAGAACATTTCAAACTGGATGACACTACAGGCACATATGTTGAATATAGATTTTATGACATTCTTTCCATGAGTACAGCAGAAAACCCCAGCCATGGTTACAGAGAGCAGCAACATTCAACATACAACAAACACAGAATGAAGGTGACTATCCCCTTCTCCCAGAAAATCCAACCAATGTCTTCTGCTACCCCCTGTCAGTACCAAAACAACTGTCGTACAGTCTTAAAGCTTTCTTCTAATTCTGGCATGTCTTGTGATATTGTATCTTCAAATTGTTATATATTAAATGGCTAAGTAGAGGAGGCATTTGTCCAAGGTTTCTAAAATGCATTCTCTTTACTCTGTGTCTGGAGAAGTGAACTTTTGGCAAGTTAAGGTAGTTCGGCTTTGCAAGTAGAAAAAAAAAAAAAAAAAGACAGCATAAATAATTATTTTTAAAATGTTCAGCTACTTTTGAAATGGTTTGCTATTAAGTATGTGCCATGTTTGGATTTGCCAAAAATTCTCTGTGGAATATCTCACATATTAATGACTTTTGGCTTTGCCATGTACAGTTATGAGAAAATTCCAGGTAACTTTGTGCTGCCAAAGAAATATTGACTGAGTCAGAGGAGGGAGAATTGTTGAGGCAGTGGAGACAAGGACAGCTTTCAGCTCAGGTGCAGTGCCAGCAGGGCTTGGGCATCTCCAGGTCTCAGCTTGATGTAATGGGAACAGGAGGAAGGAACAGACACTCACCAAGTTGAGGACAGATCTTGAAAAGGTCCAGAGTAACATCTGAGAGTAGAACTTGTTAAAAAGTACTATTATTACTGTACTTTTTTTTATTAGTACTGGTACAAGAGCAGTGATTTTTACAGCTGTCGCTACCAAACCAGTTTATGTCACCTCCTGCACAACCATGAGGCCATGTTCCATGACTAAAGGGTATCGATAGAAGAGAATGCTATTGTATGCAATCTATGGTATACAAGAGGATTGTATGGTATACAATGTATGGTATCAAGCTGGGAACATCCTTGCAACACAGGGGGCACAGGGACAGAGCAGCAAAATCATATGAGCATCCTGAGAGCAGAAACTTGAGCAGGCTCTGGAGTTGTACTAAATGACACCCTTTAGTTAATCTAGCCCATGTGATGGAAGACAGAAAACTCCCCTGTCTGCTGTTTGCCCGTCCCAACTACACACACCCAGTATGCCATAAAGGCTAAAGTTTGGGCCATGAAGGCATTTTGTGTTTTTTTTTTTTTAATGCAAAACCAGGAGGTATACATTCTCTGTCTTTCTCGTACTTGAGTAAAAATCCAAGCGCTTCTCTGCCACTGATGTCTTGGGACTAGTGCAGGGAATATGTTTAGAGATGCTACAAAAGAACAAGAGGAATCTATGTTTTGACAGGAAGCATGATGGTTTGGGAGCAGTGGGGAAAAGAAAAGAAATGCTCTGATTGACCCTGACACTATGTACCCTGATGAACTCCAGTCAGTGGATGCAACTAGCCACAATGTAAGTCAGAGAGGTTTGTGGTTATTTCACAGTAATTTACATTATAGGACAGTATGGCCCTTGTATTTATCGTAGCATGCTCTTTTAGCTTTCAGCTGAGGATTGAGGCCAGCTTGGCTACAGACAATATACAAGTTTTCTCTGTAAAAATCCTATAATTGAAGATCTCAAAGCATTTTACAGGCATTAATAAATAAAGCCTCAAACACAGCTACCAGTATTTCAATCCCTAACGTTCAACAGTGCTTGTAAGTGCTGTTATAATAATAACAGTTGTATCAATGCTCTTGCAGTTCCAGAAATATTAACGGCATCTTCTTTATCAACAACCTCTCCTCCTTCAGGCCCCGCTTTCTTATGGGCTGGAAGCAAAATTTTGCAAGGCAAAGAGCTTGCTGGGGAGTTTTGGTCATTTGGGATTTGGCTTTTGTGGGTTTTTGTGAGTGTCCAAGACAGGACACCAACAAACTGGAGTGTTTTCTTGTACCAATAGGTCTTTTTCCTGTTATCAAAAACATTTGGATGGATGTTTTTTTTTCTTACCTTTCTTACTGGAATGTCTTTGTGGTCACAGACAACTAATGAAAAGAACAAAGGAGAGACAATGTTGTAAAATCATTAGAAAAGAAAAGGGAAACACTGTTCAAACAAATGCATTTTGCTATTACAATGCTATTTTCAGTCTTGTTTGCAGCCCCTACTGTTCCTTACACTGGCTCTTCACTGGGGACAAAAAATTCATTAAATAGCTCTTCATTTTACAATATCAATATGTTTTAAGTCAAATTGTGTATTCTTTGCCGTTAATTTTCTTTTAAACACAAAGCACCATCAGAAAATTTAGCTGCAGGGGGGCTACAGGCAAGAAGGAAGATACAAACATCCCTCTTACGAAAAATAATAATAATAATAATAATGAAATCTTTTAAAGTTTAAAGAAAAATAGTGGCTTTTTTACACCAAGACTGTAAGACCTGTTCATTGATCTTTTCAAAGAAGCTACAACAATAGGGAGACACCAGAATGAAAGAAAATGAAAGCAAGAGAATAAAAGATGTAAAGAGTTGGGGTACAAGGAAGCAGTAATCCAGAATCAGTGGATATTGGTGAAGCCTGGGATGCAACACATGTGTGATCTTGGGAAAGAGCCTGGCTGTATTGCCTGACTTGGCTATTGGCTCTGCTTAACCACCAGGTATTTTTACTGAGAAACCTTTTTTTTTTTTCTTTTTAAATCAAAACGCTGCTCATCTTGTTTATCAGACTACTCACAGTTCATACAGTTTTTTGGATGGACTTGTTCTGTAAGTGGGAAGTCTTAGCTTGACTAACTTTGCAGAAAGTCGGCCTTTCACTGGCGTCATGGTGGAAGGGAGAGACACATGTACCCCTTTGAAACACAGAGAGAAGTTTTGTGATAGATGTTTGTGGTTTGAATCAAATTGAGCAACTAATGATTTGTGCTGTGAATGTCTCCACTGGAATGTTTTAATTCAGAAGTGACGTGGTTTTCCTAACAATTGGTGTAAGGGGCAGAATGCCCATAGCACACAGTGTCTAAACAAAAATGTCAACAATACCCATGGCAAGAGGGCCAGAGAGAACCTAGTGAAGAGATTTTTACACAGTCTGTAGTTATAGAATTTAAATAAAATTTATATTAATTCTTATTTCAGAAAAAAAAGAAAGTAAGAAGGGTTGTTGAAAAGTTCAACTTGCTGTCTTTCCAGTGAAAATAGACCCAAGTTGGAGTATTTAACCTAAATTTCTTCCTCCTCACAAATAAACATCCCATCTGAACTAATTTTATACATTTTATGCACACTTGGTAAATTCCAGGTGTCTAATTACACCTGGTCCTCTAGTGGGGTACAGAACAAGGCATCTCTTTACATCACGTACTGAACAAAATGCAAACATTTCCCCAAGTTCAGAAACCAAACCTACTGTGCGTGGCTTTGGTACAGGAGAGACATCAATTCATAAGTCTGCCATTATGAGGAGAAAAATTGCTCTAATTGTTGGTTGAAGGAGAACAACAGTGGTGCCACTGCTAAGATAAATCCATATTGCAAGTTATCTAATTGTGACCCTCAATAAACTCATTTGGAGTGGAGATTTCAGTGACCTGACTTATCAGTTTTACAACTCCGAAAATTACGGAAAGTTTAGCATAGGAAAACACGCAGCAACATGGGTTCATTGTCGTAGGATCACCAGCAGAAAGAAAAAGCAAAGGCTAACACACCTCAGCCATGGCTGTTCATGGTGAGTGAATGCCAGTGCAGTCCATGATTGCTTCCAAGAATAGTGGAAGCCATTGAGATGTCCAACAAATGTGCGGAGGAGCCTGTCTTGTTATCATATGATTAGGATTTTAGGCTCCTATTGGGAACAGACCAAAAAAAGCCCTGGAACAAGAGAGAAAATGAACTTGGGTTGTAAAACACTGTATACTATTCTGCCATTTTGGCCAGTGATCCTGTACCATATGTCAAGTGGGCTGCAAATTCCCATTAAGCAGCAGTTTGCTGCACTAGACCTATAACAAAGGAGGTTGTAAAAGGAATAAATGGCAAGTGGAAGCTGGAAGGCATGCCAAATGTACAGCACATGCTTATTAACAGTAACACAGCAGCCAAAGGGACACAGAAGTTGCATATGGGAATAGACGTGCATGGGGAAAATGGAGAGTGGCAATACTGCCAAGGGTTGCCCTTCCCTTCCCTTCCCTTCCCTTCCCTTCCCTTCCCTTCCCTTCCCTTCCCTTCCCTTCTCTTTTTGCCACTTCTGCAACACTTCAGATATTCTGGGATTTTGGAATAAGAGTTGTGTCTTTGTTTTTTAAAATCACGTTTTTGTACTGATTCATAGGAGACAAATCCGTTATTTTAGTCTTTTTCTTTACTGAATCTGTGCACACTGCTAAATCACCTAGGTGTTGTGTGGATATAAACAGTAATCCTCAGATACGAGTCTGGAAGGGCCAAAACACTGAGCCCTCTTAACATGGCCTATTTCTACTATATGAGAAACAGTCCCAGGCATTTTCACTAGGCCCATAAATGTTGATTTTTATAATGGCAATTACTGTAACTTTCAGTGGTCCTACAGGCTAAATACTGTTCATTGAAAGCTTTATAACTCAGTGAATGCCAGTCTGCCTAAGACACAATGTCTTATAGGAGCATATCAATTTCAACAAAATGTCATTAGTAAATTTAGAAATGTTTTTAGAAGGACTTTAGCGGAATAGTACATTTCAAATGGTCATTCCAAACTCACTTTCTTTTTTTTTTTATTTTTAAATAAAAATCAGAATGCAATATTTCAGCTTTTTTTGAAATAAAACATTCAGAGTAATTTATAACAATTTCATGTTAACAACTTCATTTCCCAGGAATTTTTTAAGCATTGGTGGGAAAGGGAGGTTGCTTTTACAAATAATAACTAAAAATACAGTTTTCGGTGTTGGAACTTATGGCAGAATAAAAATTCTTCTTGTGGATAGAGTTGGAAGGTTATTGGAATTGGCTTCCATGTTTAGACTATGCTTTTTTTCATTTGTCAACATTTCATTAAAAAGACTGGATTTGTGGCAAAATTATGGTTAAGCACATTACTGGATTTCTCTCCAAAGTTTAAGATTTCAGGGTATATGGAATGTAACAACTGACATACAAAGGCATTATATTGCTATTTAAGTGATGTGTATTGTATGTGCATAAACAAAGAGCAAATCCCAGGCAAGCTGCATTTAAAGACCAGTCATTTATGCTCCAGAATAATACATCAGTTTTAACTTGAATAGCAATGTTGCACGTAAGAGGTAGAGAATGGGTGTTTCAAAGATTATCCCCATGTTTTCTTTGACTTTTTGTGTCTGTGACCAGCATGTATTTTTATGGAGTTGTGAGGAAGGCTCTTCTCTGTGTGTTTGTGAACGTGTCAATGCATATGCAGGGAAGTGTGTGCACAGAGTATGTTTTTATACACACTTCTGTACATGAAAATTTTCTCAGGATGGGAGAGCTAGTGCATACTAGATTTCAGTCACATTTTCAGGGACTCAGAACATCCACCATAAGGACTGGCAGTTTGGAGATAAGACTAGTTTAATTCCAAATAAATTACATGATCCTAGCTTTTATTTGTGAAAGATATTTGTTATAGTTCAGAAATTTAATGGTGCACACTACACTAATTGACAACCTCTAATAGTAGTCAGTAAGATATGTCAAAGAGATGTACGAACATGAAGCAGTTTATCTATTCATGAGGTGCCACCATCAAAACCACCAAGTAGTCTCAGTGAATTTTGAGAAACTTACTTTTCTTCAAGATGGCAGAAATACTTTGTCGAAACCTGTTTTTGTAAAAGATTAGATGAAAGCATACTTTAGCTTGCCTAAAAAGATGTCCTTCAAGCATTTTGGAGACATCTTCTGTGGCTCAAACAGCTACAAGTTAGGAGAAAAAAAAACCCCACATGTAAATATGCAGAGTTTTTAGATTAATATAAAATCAGTGCTTGCCAGAGGAATCATTGCGTATGGCCATGATGGATGGAAATGTCTCCTGAAAGGCTGAGACTAGAAAAAAAAGCAGTACCTATTTGTAAGGGAAAGGTTATTTTACATAATATTGAGTAGCATCCCATAGTAGCCTCCAAAGAGTTTTGAAAAATAGCCCAGATTTTGCATGCTATGCATTAAAGTCAAAATGAATGTGCAATCAATGGCAAACCACTTGAATTTTGCTTACTGGCTCACCTTCCTTCGGAGAGTATTCCAAGATCTTTTTGGAGTCCTTCCTTTTGCAACCAGATGTTCAAATTTGCCATCACATGCCAATATAAAAATGAAAAATTTTATGATAAAAAAAGACTGGGAAAATAAGAATCGACACATGAAGTTCAAAGGAAGAATGGATCTGGGACTGTGAGCGTTCATGCAAGAGATATTACCTCAATGAACACTTCCATTCACATTACTAGTTTTGTTTTATATACAAAGCTTTGTAAGACCAGATCCTAAATTCTAACATTTTCAGAAGTATTTGGTTGAATTATTTTGGTACTGTTATAATTTCCTAATGTGAACTGAGAAAAGAATGAAAACATAGGGTTGAAACTAATTATGATCAGTCAAAACTAGGGGGAAAAAAAACAAAACCAAACCAAAACAAAAACCACTTGCTGCTTAAATTTTACTGAGACTATTTACAAGTACAGTTCACTGACATTGATGTTGAATTTCATCAAACAACACATTCTCATTTTAGTCTCATTTTAGTGATGGTTCCTCCCATTCACACCAGCATTAAAGTAGGAGCTGTGATTAATCTTAACTGTTTCTACATTACTGGAACTAAAGACATAACTTCCTACCTGTGTGTACCCTACAGAACAGCAAACCTGAGTTGTTTAGACAGAATCCATGAAAAAAAAAAAAAAAAAAAAAAAACACAGACATCAGAGAAATCACAACAGGAGCTGAAAGAAAAAGGAGACAGAAAAATCCATTACAAATGAAAATAATAAAGTCTCTTAAACTTTAAGGAAAAAATAGAGGCTTATTTTGTACAAAGATAGTGAGATGTGTTCATTGATCTTTTTAAGAGTCAAGAAGAAATTGGCCAGCAGCTGAATAAAAGAAAATGAAGTTCCATTAATACAATCCATCGAAAGACAACTCGGGTAAATTGATCAATGCAACACAAATAATTTCTAACCTTTCCCCTCTTTGGAGAAGATGTTTGGGGTTTTTGTTGTGATTTTTTTCCCCTCCCAAAGAGTGTAAACAGCATACATCACCAATTTCAAGTGCTTTTTAGATGGCTTTTCTAGCAATAATTGGAGAATTTCTGGAACTAAGCATGGTAATGGCTTTTCTTCCATCACTCTCCTTCCTTGCTCCCTCATTGCCTTGAAGAATATCAATATGTTGAGAAAGTTTGAGGGCTTTTCTTTCCCTCTTTTTTAAACTCTCAATCATCTTCCTTCCTTCTCTGCCTCGTCCTTCAAAGAGTTTTTGAAACATCTGGCAATTAAAAAAACTGATGCAGCAATCACTGTCACATCTGTGTACTCAAGAGAAACTTTATATTGACTGAAATGCAGAAAGAGCCTGAAGGCCAAAAGAGCTTTAGTCCTTTAAGAAGCCTCTGCTGCAAGCCTGGCCCTTTACTTTGAACAGCAAAGCTCTTGTTTGTAGTAGTGGCAGTCCTTTCATTTGAATTCTTTGCATTAGTCAGACATCAGAAGTCATATGCAGGAAGGAGCATTGGCGATCTGAAGCTGCTGCTACACAGGTGCAGCATCCTTTATCCACAGGAATTATGCAGGCTGGAGGTCCCGACTTCCCTCTTTTTGGAAAAGTGAGTATCCTCAGCTCCCAGAAATGTGAATAAGAAACAAACATGTTTATGGTAAAATAAATCTACAAACTTTACTGACTCAAAAAGATCTCTGAAAATCAAAAACATGAAAACCAAACTTTACACTTGGGATTTGTCATCTTCCCACAGCACAACGTGCAAATCTAAAGCTATTCTAATTTTCCTTACTGGGATAAAATACTGTGATTTGCACTGAAGCCACAAAGTAACGGAGTGTGGCAGTTAATGAAACAAAAGAAACAATGCAGCACCTTTTTGAATAGGATGTAACCTGTGTTTATATAGAAAGCTTTGTACAGTACCCATGGGTTTCAGTAAATGAAATGGGCCTTTGCATATGCTCCATAATTGTCAAAACATGAGGCTTTGTGGTTGTATACCCAAAATGCACTCCATTTTATAAAGCTGCATCACATAACTCAGCAGCATAATAATTTTCTTCTCCATGAGCAAGTTGTCTCTTACCTCTGAGACAGTGCTTCATTCAGGTTAGGTATGAAGTTATGCGAAGGTCAGTATGGGAAAGATCAAACTCCACCTGCCTAGATCACACCCACTCTGCTAATAAAAAGGTACATTCCCTGTCTGGCTTGCACACATAAATACTTAGTAAGATCTTACACAGAATGGTAAAATGTTGCACAAAATGATTGGGTCCTAAACTCTGCAGAAAAGTCCTTGAAAAAAATCATTACCAGAAACATTTTAATACAGACACCTTTCTGATACAGCTTTCGTTGCATGCAAATATTTCAGCTCATGCTTAAGCATGTTCTGATAACCCATCACTGAACCTGCAGAGGGGCATTAGGGATTCAAAACAGGATATTATCCACTGACAGATAATCATTGTCTGTTCAGAATCTTCTCGTTTTACAGTACAGCTGGTGTCTATCAGCTGTGTGAAATAGTGGTGCAGGGAGACTTGCACAGTTTAGAGGGGTTTTTTTAAGAGAAAGTGTAGGGTGAATATCAGCAATCACCATTTGAGTAAAATTAGCAAGAAGCCATGACCTCCTTTGCTCCTTTATAGGAAAGGATGAAAGACTTTATTTCCCTATCCTTTATTACTTAAGTTACTTAATACACAGAAGTATTTGGACATCTTTCCATTTAAATCCTAGAACATATTCTAAACGCTTACCCAGATAGTTATTTTCATTTTTCATATCACTAGACGTATAAGTACACATATGCTAGAAAAGCAAATGGATTAATTAAAGGAAGTGTTAAATGAGATGTTTATAATTTTCATACAGAGGAAATTAGCTTGACTTTTAGCCTGAGGATATCCCATCACACAGACTTCTTGATGCATCTGTAAGGGCTACACAAATAAAGAGCTGTATTTTTTTACAAACTCACTGAACTTCAAATTTTGCAAGGTTGTGTACAGCAGTGAAGTCAAAGTCACAAGGGATTCTGGGAGCTAAGATCACATGGAAGATGTTTTATTACATGATGGGAAAACTGGGAAAGATTGAACTTTCAACCTTTTTTTGTGAAAGCATATGAATACAAAAATCTAGCTGATATACAATAGCAACTAATCATCAAGACAATTGTTAGTGACTTATGAAAGAAATCTCCAACAGATAAGAAACAATTGGAAAATATTACTGTTTTTCTGCACCTACATTATTTAAGCTTGGGAAGCAGTTTTCCTTAGTAAGCTTTATGAGACAATCAGGGATGTTAAACAATAAGCAAATCAGGTCTTCACCTCTCTTGGATTTTAGAAAGAAAGGAAAGAGTATGTTGTTAACCCTTTAGGACCTTTTCTGCACAGTACTACAAATCCGGAGGTCAGTAATGATGCCATCATTCTACAGCACCAGGAGAGGCCAGAAACAGGGGACAGAAATGAATATGTGACCTCTTGCATCTCTCTTCCCTCAGAGATATCTCTGCCAAAATAGTTTCATTTGCATTTGAGCACCTTACCAAAACCAGGAAAATATCAAGGCCTTTCTGAAAGTAAATTTTTTGTATATTATGCATGAATCCACAGACAAAGATAATGCTGAATGATGGGCATTAGTAATGGAAAAGATCTTCTGAGCCCTGCAAAAATGTAAGATTCTTTTCTTTCCTCATTGCTTTCTTGAGCTGTGCCATTAGACAGATCTCCAGCCAGACAATACCTGTTTTGTGCTCCTGATTTCGACGCAAGTATAAAATATACTGTACCACTCTACTTGCTAATGCTGTAATAGATTATTTTTTACTTCCTCTGTTTTCCCACAGTGCCTGGCAGCCTTTTCTCTGCACTCCCTCCTAGTTAAGGAGATGGGCAATCAGGACTACTTATCAGATAAATTGCTATAGATTCATCATTCTCCATCTCTGTCCTGAAGAAGTAGTCACACATCTGATGTTAATCTTAAAACTATATTCTATATAATAAAATTTCTTGTGAAAACTCTCCCTACATCATTATGTGCAAGAATGACAATATTAATCATCCATTGGCATTTGCACACCTACAGTATCATTTCTAAAATCCTTGGCAGTTTTCTTATGTGGAATCTGCTAGGTTTAGTGAAGCTTTTATTCAACTGCATTAAGCACCACACCACCACCCCGCAATTCATAAAATTGAGATATAGCCATTGTTAGAAGAAACACCCTTTGATTTGGCAACAGGTGGACTTCCTAAGAAGGATTTCCAAGTATCTCTAATTTCTGGCAGTTTGAAATAGAAGTACTGCATCCAGAAGTATAGATTTTTTTCTAACGAATGTAAAGTAAGATAAATCCATCCAGAATCTTACCCCACTTTGTGGTGCACAGTCACAGTTGTTGCAGAGTCCAGCACCGTGGCAGACATTTAAGGATGGGGAGGAGAAGTCTAGGAAGACTTGCAGTAGTTATGTACGGGGAAGGGTCAAATTACAGTAAGTAGACTATATACTGAGTTTCCTTTCATTCTTTTTCTTTTTGTCAGTTTATGCCACAAATTTACTACTTTGTGACACAATGTTGGTTGTTATTTTTCCTTTTTTCCCCTTGTCTGTTAAATTTAATAGAAAAATCCAATTATTATGTAAATAAAGCCTTGCTATAATTGTCACAAACAAGTTAGCATAACAATGAAGAGCAACAACTTTCTGAAGTCAAAGAAAGCACTGATTTATGACTGTCTCTGAGGTGCGATTGATATAGAATGTTTTGAAGGAATATTTTCAACATTTCTTCTTCACTTTACAGCTCGCTTCCTCAGATCATCCTAGCTGAGGCATGTTTGCAAAGGAGAGTTGCTTTGGAAGAGGGAACTTTCCACAAATTCATTTTCTTTTCTTTAAAGAAGGGGAGGGGAGGGAAAAGCCTACAAAAGCCATTATTTAAACAGCCTCCTTTTTAAAATGTTTCCGGCAGATGTTTATGTAGAGAATGTGCTGGAGCTCCTTCAGTAAGACACAGAAGTGACATTTCTTGAGGGTTTTAGTTGAAGAATTTGTCTTTCACATCATGTCTTTAAACATCTGCAAAAGGCAACAGAATCTTTATTATCCTGCTAACTTGAAGAAAGGCGCAATGCACAGTCCTGAGTCCTTAAAAAATGGTATTTAATGGGACTGACAGATGAGAAATATCTAGCTCTAATGTTTTCCTTCAGTAGAAATTCACCTCTTGACCTTATGACTCCAGAGTACGGCTGCTGCCTTCTAAAAAAGATAATTTCCTTCCATTCAGATGTGCTTTCTATGGTTTTGTTGTTTTGTTTTTCCTTATTGCTCAGTTATCTGCTGTAGGGGAAGGTATCATCGTCAGGATTCAAACAAAAATAAAATTATAAATACTGCAAGCACACTTGTGCTAGGTCTGGTTATGGCAGTTGTGCTTCCAACCCTCTTTTAATTTCCTCGGTTGGATATTTTTCTTCTTCCTCACAAAAATCAAAGCTGCTTTCTTTTCCTGCCTTTTCTTTTAAATGGATTTTGAAGGAGTGGTATAATTCAGCTTTCCTATTCCTTTGCTTGAGTTTGGTTGTTTGCTGCTGTGCAGAAAATACGGACTGGGACTGTTACTCAGGGCTGCCCAGGTTGGCCATTCTACCTTACAAAATAACTGTTTTAAGAAGAGTTTCGTCTATCGTTTGGTTTTCAGGTTTGTTTCAGGTTCTTGAGGGGCGGGAAAGTGGAGGGGGGGGGGGGGGG
>NW_009615087.1:41849-104919 GCF_000690535.1 Cariama cristata
GGGCAGGTTTGGCTGAGGGTTTTTTCACTCTCCACTGTATTGTATTTCAGTTGTCGAACCTTTTTTCCCCCCCTCCTCCTTCTTTTCCTCCCTCAAGGGTTTTCTCTGGGAAAAGTTTTCTGGGCTTCCGTCCAGCCAGTGTCACAATTCACAGCTGTACTGTTTGATTCAAGTACTTCAAGCTGCCAGTGAGGTAGAGCCAAATGAGATTAAGGGCTTTTTTATTAAAACAAGCACCCGCATATGCTGGTATGGTTAAGGCGACGTCAGGCGTTCCAATATGAACCCCAATTTCTGGAGACCTTTAGTTCTCAAACATAAAACATTTATGCCAGGCTGAAACCTGACCTAGATGTACTCATCTGGGAGGAGCTGTAACTCTTTGGAAAGAAACGGCTTGGCTTTTATTAAATTACAGCTCCAAGAAAGGAAAATGTACTGATTTCAGGATAAGCAGCTAAAAAAAAAAAAACCAGAGAGAGAGAGATAGCTATGTATGTTAAAAACAGCAACAGGCATAAACTAAATGAGATATTTTAAATGAATTCACAGTGAATTTTAAGGGAAGGCATACTTTAGATAGCAAGAGATTCATCTGTTTGCTTCCTTCCCTGGCACACGATGGATTTGAACCCTCCGTTCTGGTCAAACTCTGATACTCCCAGCACTGCCTGGTCCATTGCCGGCAGTGGGGCATCGCCTGCAGCACTTCTGCTGTCAGTCCCTGCCTGCCCAGCTCTGCCTGCTGCACCCCAAATGTCACCTCGGAGGCCCAGCCATGCTGCCCAGCAATTTTAATTTTTTTTTTCTGTTGGGATAAACCATGCAGAATTGGTGATGTGAAACAAAATATCACTGTTTCTTTTGATTTCTGATGTGAGCCAAAATCTGAACCCAAATTTCCAGGGAGAAATGCATTTTTAAGCCTTCTTTCCTTTCAAAAAACACCCAAATTAAAACAGTTCTTTTTATACTGATTCTTATCTTTTGTGTCAACATTTGTGAAGATAAATGAATTGATATTTTAAACATAAACATACATATATCTATGGAAAACATGATGTGTTGTAGTAGAGCTGATAAAAAATGTTAGAAAAGAAAAACACAGAAGAAAATGAGAAGCTTTACAGAAAAAAAAAATACAAATCACCACTATAAACTTTTTTTCCATAACTTCGGGCCAACTATAAAGTGGATCAGAAGGTTTTGCAGGTTATTGACGTTTCAAATTTTTAAATTCTCAGACATAAGTAGCCTTTTTCAATATTAGGTCACCCTTTCTTTTTCCTTTTTGTCCAGCTGTGTTATAAAGCATCACATGTGCCTTGATAAAGCCTCTGCACACACACTGACAGAGGCAACCCTTCATCCTTTCAAGACAGAGGTGCTTTTATATAAACATACGTCTAGGACGGCACTGTGGTTGGCAGCGAGAGCTTTAATTCTCTGTCCAGGAGTCGAGAGACAGCTACAACTCTGTGCTCACACTCGAGGGGCCATTTCAGGAGAGGGGTATACGTGGATCCAGGTGTAAGGAGTGACTTCAGCTGAAGAAAATAAAAGCAAAATGAATTCTTGAGAGTAATTTCTTAAGAATTGGGACAGCTTTTATTTCAAATCTCCCCTTTTGATATAAAATAAATCACTATCGGGGGGGGGGGGGGGAAAAGCAAACAAACAGAATATTTGGAGGGATTTTTATTTACTGTTGAGTTCTTCCATTTCATTCAGAGGCTTTGTAGTTTCCCAAGATGTTTCATTTTGGTTTAGTGGTTCGTGTAACCCTGAAGCTGCTAATCCATCCTTAGCTTACCTGTCACAGTACAACAGCACTGTATCAAATGCCAGCCCTCCCTTAGACCATATGTTTTAACTCATTTTCTATCATAGCTGACACTGCAAATACTATATGTCAGTCTGTATGCCACTGTCGTACCATTTTCAAGAGAGGAATTCAGGAGAGGGAAGGAAGGGAGAGTAGAGCTCAACCTGTAATAAGTCTGACATGTTTGCATAATTGCAATGTAATGCCATTGTTCTGCAAGTCCTCATAGTCAGGCATTTTTTAGCTATTTCCTGGATTTTTCACTTGTAACCTAACGGTATCAAGATACAAATACCCACATCCTCATCTCTGGTGCTCATATAATCTTAGCAGTGATTTGAGACTTAAATGCTGAGACACTGCTTAAGTCTACAAGATTCTGAAATCAAAGGCAGCGACATTAATATTCTGTGCAAATGTGAAGAAGCCACAAAAGCCTTGTTTGTTGCTAAAGAAACCAACTAAATCAAACAAGTTGAAGAAAACAAAGACTTGTATAATTGTTTTAATTAAAACTGCCACTTATTCCAGCAAAACTGCAGCACAGTCGTGCTCTCCAAATATTTCTTGCTTAGACTTGCATACTCAAAAACTGTTCTTAATAAGTGAAATAAAACATTGCCAGTGATTTTCCAGTCCCCTTTGACACAAAAGCTCCTAAACAAATTGCAAGAAACCCATGCAAAACTTTGTGGTGTTTACTTCAGATTTTATCCAAGAGGAATTTGTGGAACTTGCCGTTCAACTCCAAAAGCATGTTATCTCAAACGGAATGTAACGCTTCTTAAATCTTCAAAGAACATCATGGCATTTAGCCATAAAACTCACTGTGAGACATTCAAAAACAGCATTAATGGCAGGATCAGACTCCCCTATATGGCTATTTTAAATCTTCAGGGCCACAAGAACGCTTTCTTGAGTCTGGGCCCTCCGTACATTCAGTCTCCAGTAAAAGCTACAGCAGCCTAACAACTGCTTTGCCTTTCACTAGCTGCTAAGCCCCTTCACCTCCTCCCGCCCCACAAGGTTGTTTTGGCATCTCCAAATAAGTCAGATACAGAAGGGATCTTGGTAGTAGTTCCTCAGCTTCTGGAACCAGTCCAAGCCTCTGCTTCTTAATGCAAAGTATGAATGATACAAATACATCTCAATTTTAATTGAAGGAGAATGTCTGACCTTTCTACAAAGCAGTGTCACATGAGGTTCCTGTATTTCCTGTGACCTTTCCAATACTCATAAGGCTTTTAAGCATGCAAGTTCAGCTTAAATTGGAAATCTTTTGTCTTCCTCAAGTATAGATTGGCTTACACTGCAAAATTTGGGCCCACATTTCACTGTTAGTATATGAATCCAGCATGTTGTCACCGTGTGGTAATGAGGCAGTTATAAAATCTGAACCACACTTACTTTCTCCTCTCAAATAATCTGTTCAGATACTGCAGTTTGGCTTGAGCCTATCTTTTATCTTCTTTTCTCAGCACTCTGAGAGCTCTTTATCTTCACCAATACTTGAATCTGTGTAAGTGTATGTTGGGAAACATTTTTTGTGTATATTAATTTGTTTTGTCACTTCAAAGACCTTCTTTTTTTCCAAGATTCCTAAGCATTAGCATTTTTAAGCTGGGGTGGGGCAAGGGTTATGTGTGACTTTTAGAAATATCCTACAGGAAGCCATAATTTATCAATGAAAGACTTGAAATTTTCTTCTAAACATATGTTTTGTTAGGCTCTTTGGAGGCTGTAAAGAAGCTTATAGTATAACTCTCTTTTTTTTTTCTTTTCTTTCTTTTTTCTTTCCCAGTGACTGGATAACTGAAATAATTTGAAATCTGTTCTTACTAGAACCTGATCACCACCTGTTTGAGTGAAGAAACGGAGGACTGTTTGAAAGTAATGCCTTTGGCAACACGTACACCTTGCTCAGACTGTCTCACATCTTCTTCTTATCATATAAAAGGCTTTTCCAAGTGTTGCCTGAGAACAGCGAAAACCTCATTATGAGCTGAAAACTGTTTGGGATTTCAATGTTGATAATGAAAATCTTATTTATGGAATTGCTGAATATGCAGATAAAGTCTAAAAAGCAACAGTCTACTAGACAAAATAATAGTCCAAGGGAAAAGGAGTAATGTAATTACATCATTCCTATTTTATAATGGCCTTTTCTTTCCATGTGTATATTGAAAAAGCGTCAAAGAACTTGACATGCAATTTTTTCTGGCATCTTCCAACCTGATTTCAGAACTCATATGGGTTTCCTGTGTCCAGTTAACATTTTGGTAGTATGCAAAAGGTGTAATCTACTGGTGCTGAAGATGTGGAAGCATTTTACTGCTCAACAGTGTTTACATTCATGTAATGAAAGGTGTGAACCCCCACCAGAGAAGGAAGGAAAAAGTAAGTAGGGATCCAGAAATTCCCATGCTTTTCTAAAAGACAGGCTAGGTCCTCTTATGAGTTGTGTTGTCTCCATACTGGTAACAGAGAAATGTATGGTAAATACAGCCTTCTCTGACTAAAAGCATCAGATACATGCAAAGCCAAGACATGTTTAACAGGGAGATGTGTGTTGTAGGGGAAGAAAGGCTATACAGTTTCCTAACTCTCTACTTCATTACATGCTTTTATTCCACTGAAATCAGTAATCATGTCAGAATAGAGCTAGTAAAATATGATGGGAAATAAGGTCCTTTTAATATAAGCCTCTCTGCCTGTCTGTCCTTTTATATGGCACCTCCCAACATAGTGTCTGAGTGCAAAGTTCTTCACCCTCATCTGATTTAAAACTTAAAATGGATGTGGTGAAGACCTGTCGTCCATAGTAAACTGCTCGAGATGAATCAGCTGTTCAGATTAGCCTCACAGAAATGATAATGGGGTTCTGTGTTCACAGCTGAGTTATTTAAACTGTCTGATTTGGTCCACAGCTTCCTTGGACATTAATAGGTTGACTGCTATGTCACTGAACTTAGTGCATGAAAGGTCAGCCTTTGAAAAGCTAAATAAGGTAAGTGCAAACTGAAGCATGTTCCAGGCAATACCGCGTACTCTAAATGCACTTGAAACCCCTAAGAATCACTGCTGCTCCTTAGCATTTTTCCATATCTGATTTCAAAGTGGTAGATCCTTGGATCAATACTTTGATTTTGATCTCTCATCCTCCAGGAGATTCAGGGGTTTGCTCACATGTTATAAACATATGCTCCTCCTGATGCATCTTGAGTAAAGCGGATTGAAAACTTCTTAGAAGATAGCATTTCATCAGCAAACGCAGACTTAGATGAATTTGAAAGATTTCTCAGGGCTACAGCAATTTTGCTGAAATTGCTGAGAAGCAGCATTATCAGGCAGGGGCACTTTTCTTCAATAAAGATGGAATGCTTCATTTGACTTTTGTTTGATTATATTGTAAATGCTAACATACTATTGTGCACACCTTGAAGTGATTAAGTCAAAATGAAGAATTCAAACAGTATCAAGATGAAATATTTTCAACTGTCCCAAAACAAAAATATTGCAATTAAGGTAGCTTTGATGATCTCTACATTGCGGCAATTTCATTTTTGCGGTACATTTCGTCATTTAGATTATTATTCCTGTTTGAAAGAAAAGCAAATTTTGGCATGCCAATATTTCCTCCAGAACCAGCAGCCCTCCTCTTCAGCAGCCCATGAGAGTAACTGGAAAAGTCAGAGTAAGAGCATCTCTCTTCCCCTACTCCAAGGCCTCTCTTTGATGCAGGACCATGGCAGGGGGGGAAGAGGAAGGAGAATGATAAGAGTTAGGTTTATCATCTATAAATAGTGACAGTCCTTCACACTCACTTTCTTGAGTAGTCTTACAGCACTAGGGGCAAGAAGAACAAAATAAATCTAAGAAATGTTGGGAAAGTTCTGTACATTTCAAGAACATTCCAAAGTAAGAATTTGCTCTGGCAGTCCAAGTAGTTTAGAGACTCATTCTTTCAAAAGGCACCGTCAATTAGTTTCTCAAGTTTAATTCTCTCTTGTGTCTACCAGCTGGAAAACTTGTTGAGCAATAAGCATAAATGTTTGTAGAATATAAATCATTGCACATGACTAGTTCACCATCCACAGAAAGCATTACTTCTTGTTTCCTACTTACGTGGTTGTACAGTTACTGCAATCTTACGGAATAACGCTAGATACTAGGCGAAGTCAGCAGCTTGGTTCAGGCCTAGGTTTTTAGACTATGGGAGTTACAAGCTGAAAAAATTAGTTGGGATTTTTAGGAAAGGAGGGTTGTCATCACGCTTTGACCTGAAATGGAATAAAACTGTCCATTGCTAAGGGATCTAATAGCAAAGCTGTCAACATTACTAAAAAATATTTTTAAAATATTTGTCTTATAAGGACTTTATTGGGTTTCTTCTTGCTTTCTTTTTTCCCCATAGGTGAAGAGGATGTAGAAAATATACCATATATGGAAAACTGTGAAGCTTACCATGGCTTGTGTATCAAAGGATCATTTTGTGGGAGGTAAGCAAATAGGCCATTGCTGGTGATGATTAAAAACAGTCCGATCTTATGTAAAAAAGGATAATAAAAATCCTATCCTCTAAACCAACAAGCAAGTGATACTCAAGCCAGGAAGCTCAAAATCAACAAAATAAACCTTATTCCAAAAGCTGGATTTGGTTATTAATTGACTGATTTCCTACCAATAAGAGCACACTTTCAGGCTGGTGGGCTTGATGAGAGGTACTTGAAAGCCCAAACTGAACAAGCATGTGAAATATTTAAGGCCACATTTTTATATTTATTAAAAACAGCCTAAATAATTAAACTAGTTGATTCACTAGTGGCTTTCAGGCTGATGCCCAGAGTGAAAGGTCATGACCTGACATACCATGGCCCCACTTGGTACCGATGATTGACAGGAAAAGGAAATAAGTTGATATCTTTCACGTGGGAATCACAGCTTGTAGCAACTATGAGCAAGTGGGCTATTTGGACATTGTGGGAAAACTTAATTGTGTTATTATTCAAAATCTTCGTTCCCAAAGTTGGTTCAATGGTGATTTATTTACTTATGTGATAAAACAGCTGTGTACTGTAATAAAATACAGGTCACTTGCTGATGTTTAATGCACAAAAGTGGGGATATGTTTGGTTTCTTTTACTTTGAACTTACATTCATGCTAGGCAGCAGGGATGCCTTTGAATTGTTAGGAATTTTCTGTTAGTGTATTGGAAATAATTAATGCTCTCATCATACTATATATTCTTCAGGGCTTAGTTATGGAGAACGAGGAAGGTACCATACACTGAAATATGAGCACCTCTCCACCATATGCTTTCATTATTTCTTTATAATGATAAAAAGGGGCTGTATTCAGTGCCAGACAATGTCATGGCCCCAGAGATTTCAGTGGCCTGCAGAAAAAAGGAGAAAAAAGCATTTATGATATGAATGAGGATTTGAAATGGCTTTTTAAAAAAGGCCTAAGATCCACTTTCACCCTAAATTCTGAAATCACTTGAAAGATGTCTAGATGCAAGCGAGTTTGAAGAATAGCAACTTTCCACCAGGCTCTGTTTTATATGCAGTATCACTGCCATCCTGGCCATGCTTTGTTACAGGGTCACATAATTGTACCAAGCAATAGAGCACAGTCTAACTTCATATATTGTCTGATTTGTTCTAGCAATGAACCCTGTCATCTTTATCCAGGGTACATATTCTTTACCCCAGTCATTTACAAGTTAGCTAAGTGATGCACTTTCTGTTTATCACTCTGAGTTGAGAAGTACAGTAGATTTAATATCAGCTGGCCTGTTATTGTGCTTTTCTGCTCATTCCCCAAAGCCTGAAGTGCGGGGACAGCATGAACTGGACTGGAGTGCAGCTCCATGCCATACTCCAGGTATTCCATACACTTTTACAGCGATGTCATGCACTGCCTGTTTCTGCAATGTTGTGCTGTTTACTGTTAGATGGGCTATTAGATGATAATGGTCCCATTAGAAGGCTCATTAAAGTCAAAAGTAGTTTTACCCCAGAACAGGCCATTGTAGGGAAGGATTGCACGTTTCAGCTCTGTGTGGCACAACAGTTTCGTTGATATAGCAGTCAGTCCTGGCATTTTCCTCAGACTACCTCCAGTACAACTTCTTTTCCTAGTCTTTCTTCACATCTTATTCTCAATACAGAGGAAAGCATCTCTGCTTGGGAAGCTGTGGAAACTCTACCACTTGTAGCACTTCTACAGGAGAATTTTAAGCCTTAAAATAATCTGATTCTAACACCAATAAACAAGCCTGGCTACACAGTAAATCAAAATAAAGATTGCTTCACACAGAGTAAGAGCTGGCAGTATTTCTCTTGCATTGTTTTGATGTCATTCCTTCATATTTAACATCAGGCAATAGTGCATGATATTTGACAGGTAGTACAGACTACAGATCCTGCCACAGGAGTACAGGTCTGTGATGAGTAAATTATAGTTACTGGATGAGGAGAAATGAAATCAAGAAAAAGGGGTCCAGGGGCAATCTCAAAATTGAAGACCTTTCTGGAGCAATACTAACCTACTTCCTCTGAACATTTCAGCAGAAGGGGGAGCTACCCAGGATACCAACTTTTTTCCAGCAAAACAAAGTATATACATTCTGTACCTACTTGTCCTGAAAGGAAAAGGCCATGATTAACCCAAATCCAACCATTTTCTAGAATTTATTCAATTACAAAACTGAGAGACTACAAACTGGAGACCATAGCTATCACCAGAGCTGTCAATGAAGTACTAGCTGCAGATATGTGGAAACTTGTCCATGGGTTTAGAGGCTACAGTCTGACCTTGCAGAGCCCATGAAAGTGTTTAAAAATCATGATGACTCTGATTTATGACTGATTTCGGCTGGATTCAGCCTGAACATCAAGAGGCAAAAGGCTCTCTATCCCGTGCCAATTCTCTGATCTTTCCATTCCTCTCCACCCCCCCACCTCCAGGCTCTCTGTTTCAGCAGCTCCCTGAAGTGAGCACCATGGCTGTGAATCTGCAAGTGAGGGACCCCACAACTCTTCAGAAAAGAGCAGTTATTCTTAGCTTTGTTTTGGTGATGTTTTTCTTTCTTTTTCTTTTTTTTTAAAGAAAACAGAAAGCCTGCCAAAATTTTGGCTCTTTGATGTGCTTTGGAAAGAAAAACAATGCTATCTATCCAAGCCCTCTGAAAGGAACAAAAATATGTCATTTTAAGGCACGAATTACTTGAGAGGAACAATCAATACATTTCACAATTAAAGATGGTCAAGAACTTTTGAATCTTTTGCTGGAAATTTTTGATTAAGAAATTTTCAGAGACATTTGCCTGTTTCAGTGAAACTTTCTTTGAGAAAACTTCCTGAATTGTATGATAGGTGAAAGGCAGGAGGAGGTAGAAAGAGGAAGAAACTGATATTTGCTGTAGAATATTCAATAACCTAATAATATCCCTAGGAGATAGCCTAGACCCCATTCAAGCTTTTCTTCTGTCAATTTGAGTATGTGAACCTGCCTCATCCATTTTACTCATCCTACTTGGGGATGAGTAAAAAAAAAAAAAAAATATCATAAACCCAGTATCTGTTCTGGTTTGTTTGTTTGTTGATTCAGCTTTGAGGGGAGACATTGCTTTATAAAACTCTTCAGCTGCAAATGAGACACTGACTTCATTGTCTCACAGTTAGGAAATTTGTTTAAGAGGGAAGTGTCCCAGGTTGGAATCTTTGGCCTGTAAATGGGAAGCTTTTTAAGCTGCAATCTTAGAAGTCATAACTGAGTAACTAAACTTCTGTTTGCCCTCTCTTTTTAATGTTTCTGCTCCATCACCCCAACAAATCTTGAAAGAGCTGATTTATGCAATGAGAGTTTTTGACATTTTTATTAAGTCCAGGCACTTAATAAAGACATTCTTTCTACAGTGTGATTAAACTGATGTAAAGAAGCACTTGTGTTATTTCCCTATTTTTATTGAAGATTTTTACAGATTTCCTTTTTTGCCTTCCTGTGACACTGCCCATTGCATCATTTACATTATCTGCTCTCGCTTTCTACTGCAGTGGTGGTATGGGAAATGCTTGTGCTTGTACAACTCAGCTTTAAAGAGGTTTCTATTTACATCCAGTATTTCCAGTTCAGTGTTTTTGAAGAAAAATGAGTAGAAATTAGACATGGACTGCAAATGACAAGGATCGTTGCTTAAGGTTGATATGAAGAGGTTTGTTCTGTCATTGTCTATGCTGCACTTACTCCATGGATTAAGATGGTTTACTTTGAAAGATCACTCCCTACCTCAAGTTCAGACTACTTACTGTTAGAAAGATAAAGAAGCCTGAGTGTGTTTCTTGAAGTTTTCTTAGTTTGAGTATCTAAAAATTTGAGACTTCTGCAATCTCTCATCACCTTCTGAAAGTCCAGGCCAGGATTTCAGACTTTGAGGATAGCAAGCAAATGCCTTAAATTAGAGGTTTCTATTAGAGAATATTAAATTCTCTTTTGCAACAGGAGATGGTTTAGGAGAAAAGGGAATATTCAGGTGGGAGTAATTGGTTTTGGAAGAGTTGTATGTGGGATCTCTGCCCAGCACTTTCTTTTGTTATGCCTGTTTTCCTTCCACAGCTCAGGAAAACTCTCATTCATGCACAGTCTTACACTTCACTGGGATTCCCTGACTCTGAGACTGTCAGCATCAGCTTATTCTACAAGCCCTTTGTTTTATCCTATCCAATACATCTCGCTATACGCAATGTGGCCTCTTAACCTGCCATGAAATATTTCAAGGGCTTGTTGCTGGAAGACGCATCTCTCTCTGCTATGATTTGTGCAGCCGTGGCTGCATTTTCATGATGGCTTATAATGATTCGTGGTGGGTTGCAATACAATGAACTCATGGCGCAGAACAGCACACTGAAAAAGATCTTTCAAATTATTGTTCCGGTGCAAAAGGTGCCCAATCACTTTCCACCTGCGGATTAGTTGGTTGCTATAGGAACACACTGTAGCTTTTCAGTGCTGCGCTACTGTAGTGCCCAGATTACTGACTCTGACAAACACAATAGGGGAAAAGAATCACGGGTTATTAGTGCTGCTGATGATGTGATGTTATAAACCTGGGGTGGCACAGAGCGGATGAATAGAGCAAGAGCCTTGAAATGCGAAGGACAGGAGGAGGAGAGGGAGCAGCGTGAAGTGGAGCTAAAGTCATCACTACAGAAATGTTGTGTTTGATCTTATTTTCCACTCTGAATAGATATTTTCATAATATAACGCCAAATGCAAGCAATGCTTTAACTGATGGCAGAGCCACTGGTCATGTCTTTATGTTAGGAGGAGGCTACCCCTCCTCCCTGTCTCTTTTCTTCCAGTGAGTACTGAAATCTGAACCTTTTCATTCCTGCAGGATTAACTCTGACCAAGGTCAGAGCAACCGGTGACCAATATTCTTCATGGGAGAGTCAGACCTCCTGCATCCCTGGGAAATATCACCTGAAATATCCACCTATGCACAGCACTTTAACAGGGAATTTTGCAGCATCAGAAATGTGTGGTGAACAGCTGAGATCAGATCTCTGTCTACTTTGGTGGCCATAACTGAGACTCAGGAGTTTACACTACTGAGCACTCTCCTGCAGAGCGAGCTACCTACATGCTTTGTAGGGGAGAAATAACTGCTTGCAGCTCTGATTTGTAGACGGTCTAAAGTTCCCAGAAATAGTTTTGTTACCACTTGTGCTTGGGCAGGGTGAAGCAAAGGAATAAAATATATCCTTGTCCATTGCTTGTGCGCCTTGAGCAAAACAAGCTGTGTTTAGTCACAAGTTCACCAGATGGTACTCTGGGGGTTATTGCTGTTATATTACATTACTGCAATATATTAGACAAGGCGCAGTGATTCATTCTCTCTCCTCATTGCTTTAGGAGGCTCTGTTTCTCTCCCAATGGAAGCACAGCTGACCTTGCTACTCATGACCCTTGAGACCTAGGTAGGCTCCCTGTTGGTGCATGTCCACCACGAACGGGAAGGCCAGTCCAATAACAGCACCAAACACCACAGAAAGACATGGCTTGCATTCGTCTTTGTGGCCAAAGCATATGCTTGAGTGACTGGACTTTCTGATTAGCCATCTGATTTGTAACACAATTTTTTTCAACCCTGACTGCCTCCTCCCTCCTTCTGTACTCCTACCCCACTTGTTTTGCCTTCGCATTGGGCCCTCCCTGGCCTCGCAATTGAACCCGTGTGACCCTCTAAGCTGGGAAATGACAGTGCTCAACCACTTGTTCGCAAAATGAGCTGAAGTACAGAGTTTGCACTATACCTTTAGAGCCCAAGAACTATCAAAATACCACAGAAAGGCATTGTTTTCCTCCACTTGTCCTACTCTGTAGGCTGAAACCTTTCGTCGAGTGAATTATGTGTTGGCCGACACCTAACAACCCGTACTGGATTGATGCCACATATGCATGCAGGGCATAGGTGCCGCTGTTGGTCAGCTGGACTGCCCCTGGGGCCATCTGGCACCCCTCTTTGGCCTCCTTGTCTCCACCATTATGTTTACTGACCAGCTGCTTTTTCTCATTGCCATTGACAAAGCTTCCCAAGCCACCGTTTCCCCTTGCTATCAGAGGAGACAAAGAAATACTACAGCCTTTCACCCTCGCCCGATGGCCTTGAGCTTCTGGTGCCCTGAGGCCCTGCCCTGGTTCGCAGGTTACCTTCTGCTCTTTAGCACTGTTCTCACGGTAGCTAGGACACTGACATTAGCTTCCCCAGTGCCTTCTTGCTCTCCCTAGCCATAAGCCCAAGATTATCTATTCCACTTCCACAAATTAATGAATCCATAAGCAATACAAGGAATGACAAAACTTATTTCAGTTTTGCCTGAGGCATCTAAGAGAGTGATGAAACAGGTTGGTCTGAACATGCTTGGATCAGAACTTTACCACACATGTTACTGTAATTTCAGGCAACTCAACAACTGCAAATTGGACCCTCTGTCCCTTAGGTTATGCTTTTCATTTCATGATCCTCTGCAGGAAAATGAATTTCCCGGGCTCAGCTCCTGTCTGCAAATTTAGCAGGACAGGACACACTCTGCCTGTATAGTTTTAAATGGCTTTAAATGGGCACTTACAATGGAAACAGAGACAGACACCTAACCAGGGAAGTATGACAATGTAGCTCCAATAAAATACTGGGAAAATCTTCCATTACCATAGTCCTATGTATGTATGACCTTAGCAATGCCCTGGACTGCTATGGGAGCAACAGTGCAACACTGCCGTTATGCCTTATTTTTTTTATCAACAGTGTTCTCCTTCACTTTGACGTCAGCTTCAAGATTGCTTGCTGTGATGTGCTGCACCTTTCATATTTTCTTTCCAGTCATAATATTGCTTCAGTCGTAACCTCAGCACTTTGAGGAATAATTGTCCCTGACAAGGGGGTGAATCACTGGCAGAGAGTTGATAAGCATTACATACAGATGACAGAAGTCAGGACATATCGGATTACTGCTGTGAATATAATAAAAGAGAGCCTAAACACTTTGGCAGCTCAAAGACAAGCCATTTCATAACTCTCTAGTGGGGCTATTATCTTCCATTTACTGCCACTGATAACCAGGTTGCAACTGTCTCCCTAGGATCTAGTTACAATTCACTTAACACTTAGAGGACCAGACATACTGGAGGACACTCAGATGAGGATAATTTCTTAAAGATCATTTATTTTTAAATTTTTATCTTCCTTGCTGCCCTCTTTATAGTGCGATAAGAACCTAAATCAGGAAGCTTTGAACTTCCTTCGGGAAAGGAGAGTTCATGGTCATCTTCCCTTTAATCTTTTACTCCTGAGTTTCTTTTGAAGCCAGTCATTCATATCCAGCTGAATAAGTGACAAGCAGGTTTCCACCTCTCTTACTCTTGTAATACATGCACCTAGACCTAAAAGCTTGTTCTAATACTGACTCCATTAGGTTTACATGTAGGTGTTATGTTTTTATTTTTGTAGCCAGGAAGGGGCACCTGAGCTTACAAATCAGGGGGTGTTGGTGTGTATCAGTAGCAGATAATTTACAGCAGTGCCAATTACAATCCACAATGATGGAATCTGGATACAGATGATATTTATACGCACTGTGTGAGATTTTGTTTCCAAACCTCGGTGCCTAAGATAAGTTTAACACTTCAGGCTCTTTGATATCAAAGTTCTCACTTTTAGGCTAAAGACAAAAAGAATTATTTTGTTATGGCAGAAATCTGGCAAATGTCCAGTGAGTCTCCTTACTATCCAGCACACCGCTGAGAAACATTTACCAAGCTTAGGGATGAATCCCTCTCTGTGTGAAGTGAAACTCTATATTCTGCAAAATTTTTCTCCTGAAGCAATACCATGAGCAACAAATGTGAGCTCTGCTCAGCTTTCAACATATGAGCTAGTTTTAGATGCAAGACAAAAGCCATTTCACTCTTTCTCAGGCTGAAGATATGTATATACATCTGTAGATGGGAGACTTATTTGGTAAGTTTGGCCACATAAATCCATACATGGATTCTAGTCTGCCAGAGCCCCCTTCACAGCCACTGGGTGAAGAGTATCTTTACCACAGATGGATCAGGAGGATGGGAGAGCTTTTGCGACCAAGTGCTGTTGGCAACTCGGAGGTTGCATGTTTATAAATGTAGTCCTATACCCCATGTAAAAATGTTCTCCTTACATTCCCATTGCCAGAAAGTCTGCAAAGAAGCCTGTCTACATGTGTTTGAATAGCCAGATTTGGTGAACTAGGAACTAAAACATCCCATCTTTATGCCTAGTGCAAACTTTATGTCTTAGCTGGCCAAAATTAGGTCCTTACTGTTTTATATAAACCAGCACAAATCTATTTGGAGAGAAGTTGAACCGGGCTTTCTTAAGCTACAAATAATAAGTGATGCTTAAAATTGCCTTTTCAGTACAATTTGCATCCCTGCTTGATTTTTTACAGCACAAGCTCTCTTCTGCTACAGAGAACCAATAAAGGACAACAGCAATTAAGGAGGGAGGAAAAAAAGTTCAGTCTTTGTTGAAACAGTAGTTCCAAGTGGTTTCTCTTCAGGACTTCTGGATCTTACCACTAACTCTCTAGCAGCCAGGAAAAGGCAACTGAATACCCTTCTGCCCTGCTTTATCCATCTGTAAAATAAGGGTGATCAATCTTACCTGCTCGACAATTTTGTCACATGGTGCAACCAAGTAATATCTGTAAATTGCTTTAAGATGTTGAGATCAAGGGAATGATGGAAGTGCCAAGTGTTGTTGTTGTTATTGTATTAACAATGTTGGCTGTTTTCACTGTTCATATGGTAGCCTGGCTGGAATTGGGCAGGAAGCCCAATAATACCAGCAACCAACAAGAAATGAAAATAAAATGTTTTACTTAATGAGCGCCTCTGTTTAATCAGAAGCCTGTGTAATTATGTCACAGAGGGCTAAGGATCTAATGTTTTCCTAATACATTTGCTTTTAAAGGGACGATTAACCTGGCATATTTCAAGATGATAAGCTGCTTCTTTGTTCAGTTCCAGTTATTTTTTTCTGCATTCCCTGGTGGTTCCAGAGAGAACCTGGGAGTCAGAGGATTTTTCTTAATTGCACAATAACTATCTTGTATGTCTGATGCTGGAGTACTTTCTAAAGACACAGGTTATTAGTCCTGGGTTGGATGGGTTTGCAAGAGAATTCAGATGCTGAATTTATTCTATTTTGGCTTCTCTGAGGCATGGCATACATTACAGAAAGTCCTCAGTATGTCTGCCTTAAACAGTCAATATTCTTAGAAGGCAGTTTGGCCAGGAAGGAGGACTAGAACTATGCCTTACCTTGAATCAAATAAATCCTGTTTTAAGTAATAAGAATTGTTTTCAGTTACTTCTAAAAGGTATGTTTCTACACGCATTTTGCAATGTCTGTGTACATGTCTGTCCAGCTAGTACTTTTCAAATGTTTTGAAGAGAATAAAGAGCCAAAAAGCTCTTTACCTCCTGAAAAGAGCTGTCTTAAGAGATACTAAACATCACTCTATACTGAGATTCCAGGGAAGATGTTTATGCTGTAAGATATGGAGCGAGTGATTTTATGTCATATCTATGAGATTCTCTGATCTCTCCCTCCGTGAAGAGATTAGATCAACTACATTATGTTCACACCTTATAGATGTTTGATCGTTTCTGGCTTTAAAGATCTCGAGTATAGAAGATCCCATGGGCCCTCCAAGGAACTTATCCCAGCACTTTGCCAGGAAGGACATTTTCTAATACCTAAGCAGGCTCTTCCTTGTCATGTTTTGGTTTGCCACAATGAGGATGGAAGACACATTACTGCCATCCCCTTCCTCTAGCAGATAGTCCTATACATAAACATTACATGTTTATAGTGAGATGACATTTACTGGGTGTTTGTTTAAACTCTTTCACAACATATTTCGGGTTTGTGTTTAGGTGTGAGAATGGTGAGAATGAGATCCCTTTTTCATATAGTATGGTAGTCCTACATATTCCTTGATTGCTGTAAATTGCTTTTTAAGGGAAAAGAATGATCTCCTATTGGAAGCAAAAAAGATTTACCACCTTTTATATCAGCTATCAGCCACATGGGAATTTGGTAGGAAGGAAAGAGTTAATAATATCATTATCAGGTCAGCAACTTTGAAAGGCTCTTCCACTTTGAAAACCATTTTCTTAATTATTTTAAGTTAACACTTAAATGCATAGAAAAAAATCACATGTAATCTGAAACCCCAGACATGGGGACAGGACTGGATTGAGATAACATTAAAGTTTTTATTGCTGTTACATTATAAATTATTTCTATTATGATGGCCCTATGGGTATTACATTCTGTCAGTTCGCTTTCACTGTTACATCACTTAATGTTATTAACACACTTTAGGGTATAACATTACAGTTTTATTGTGGAAACCTTAAACACTTACATCCAAAGTACTGAATCAAGTTATTATCCTAGCTGACCAGATCTGGTCTATTATCATTTTATCACTCATAAAAACCTGTGATTCAATTTGATTTAACACTTGAGGAAAAATCATGGCTTATATATGCTTAAACCTAGTTGCAATATTAATGCAAAGCAACACATGGATGACTTCATTTTATTAAAGTTGAGGTAGCCCTGGGAATTGCATTTATGATCTTTACACCACACCAGAAATTTGATCTGACCTGTTGCCATTTATGATTCACTAGTAAACTGATAAGGTTTTCTTAACAGTATATTAAAGAATTGTGAAGATTTTACCTTTCTCACTGCATTCATTGAAACCACACATTGATCACAGTGTGCTAACCAAGGAAAAAGGTATCTCTCCCTGTCTTGGGGTCTTACCTTGTAGACTGGAAAAATGTTGCACTTTGAAAGGCGGTAGGTGCTCCACTGAGTTTAACACTAGAAAAAAATTAGGCCCTTGTTTCTGTGTTTGGAGTGTAAACACTTTTCTGTGCGGTACAACTCTGTTGTCTTCTGTATAGGCCAGCAAAGCTCTTTAACAATTGCACAACATTTAGAGGCAGGAGAAGTTCCACTGAAGTCTCTGATTAGCATTGTGCAGACAGTTGATCGTTGGTTTTGGTTTGCTGGCTGAGTCAAAATGAGAATACGTTGCTTGGCACTGCCTGAAATATTTCATCTCTTACTTAGGTTATCTGTTGTTTCCTTTGAGGAGAAGGCGGAAAACTGTATGTGAAATTTAAAGTGTCTTTTGGAAATGAAAAATCAGGATGTTTTAAGTTTTGAAAATGCCAAAATGAAACATTTATCTTTTTCACTTCAGGCAGAGGAAGAAGACAAGCCTATGCTGGTGTGGAAAAGCAGTGCTAAATGACCTTAGGAAGGAGTTCTGCTCCTGCAGCCCATTTCCCACTGAAGTCGGAAGAAGGAGTTTGCTCAGCCCAACGTCCAGCAGTTCACCAATGCAATGACATTCCCAAGCAGGAGGGTGGATGCCCTGAACCAACCAGTCCCCTTCTGGCAGGCACACAAAATCTCCCTAGCAACAAAGATGACAGCTTGGTAACAGCAGCTGCTGCTTAATGGAAAACACTAGAAAAATAACTCATTCTAGATCTATGTTCCCCCTTTGTATTTTTGTATTTGTCATAAAAAAGTGTCCTAAGAAAAAAAAAAACCATCACCATCCAGAACTTTAAAAAGCTTTAAGGCATGAAGGTCAGACACACAGCTGTACATGTAAAGAGATGAGCTTCAAAAGCTAGGAAAAATGTGACCGTGCAATTCTGACATACAAATTTTCCTGTTTAGCCACAGCTATACTGTTTGCGGCTTAACAAGTGGGTTTATGTACATGTTGTAGAAGTGGCATGGATGTGCAATTATTTATTCTTGCACCAAACATGAGGGAAGGCCAAATGTACGTTAAATTCGAAGTCAGTATTTTTGGTTACTGTTGCTTGAAGTACATGCGTTTCTGCGCAGAGCTGGGCTCACTGGAAAGAAATTGGTAACCTAACAAAAGCAAATTGCTTTCTCCGGTAAAATCTTCCCCTTTTTATTTTTTAATACAAGGAAACACCAGGTTTTTTTCTCTTCTGTTGCAAGTGTTCTGAAGAAGTCCAATGAAGACATAAAGACAACTATATGGCAGCTTCCTCAGGTAAAAAACAAATCAGAGTAATGCTACATCACCATGTGAAATACACAAATTAGGTGGAGATACATTAACTAGTGTCATTCATCAGTAGGAAGTGATACAATTTATTACATGATAATAATGGCCATAGTTGTATAAGCAGTAAAGGTAGCATTACATCACAACTTGCATTAGCAGTATGATATTATATCCTGATTAATGCACAATTAACTTGTCACGTATACAATGCATGCGTTTGTAGGTGGACAGATGGGTTACACTATGTCTCATGCTCACATATGTAGCATCTATCACTTTCTCCTAACTTTCTCCTATATCTCCAGAAATTAGATGGATACATTCACTAAAATCCTTAGACACCACACAAGCTTAATGCAGAGCCACCTAGAGTCAGTCAGTCTATGACTTAAAAGAATCCATGGAGATGACCACTGGGAAATCTTGAACACATGCATGAATCGTGTTCCTCTCTACAGATCGAGAGCCTCATCCACGGCTCCAGGGAGACATCTCCGAGGTGAGAACAAGAACCTCAACTGCTCTTCTGCTGGCAGGCACCAGTCACCTGGACTGTTTTCAGAGTTGTATATCACAGCTCCTACTCCCGAGAGAGAGCCCCCAACACACTAAATGACTGTGACTGAGCAATTCCTTTGCTCCTTTTTAACTCTGATTTTGCAGGGGAAAATAATTAAGCTACACGGACAGCTGAGAAGGATTTTTACTTTTAATTGCAATTACGGATGGAGGTGCCTCAGCTTCACATGAACTCCTCTTTAGATGCAGAACTGTGTTAGTTGTCCATGTGCTGACACTCAGGTTTGCCTACCCCTATGCTCCCCCCAATCCTGTTTTTTTTTTCTGTTTAGGGTGTGTGTGTGTGACTGCACGTTCTGGGTGTATGCAAACACATATAAAATAGCCAGGTGGTTAACACTGTTGAAGGGAAATAAAGGTCCAAGTTTTAATCTCTGTTCTATCACAAACTTGGTGTTTGTCCTTGAGAAGCTCATTTTAATTTCTCTTACCAGGTTTCTCAGTCTGAAGTTGGGGGAGGAATAATATGTTGTTATGCTAGTGTACCTCACACTGTATGTGATACTCAATTAGCTGTTTGAAGCTGTAAATTGCTCAGTGATGACAGAACATAACTTTTAAAAATAAATGACATCAGGGGGGTTTTTTTTGCACACTTTTTAGTACTGAAATCTACCAGAAAGGGCTGGCTGACTTTGATCCTTCCTGTGCCTTATTTTCATGTTTGATGGTTCTCTCTGGTTCCAACACCAAATGATGGTCATTTTCCAGCACTTCCAATTTAGAAGCAAAACTCATATAATAAGGAAAAAATCTAATCATTTTGTTGTCTTGAAATTTCTTTTCCAGCTGACAATATCGAGTACTTGCTGATTTGGATGAAGGGCACCCAGCATTTGGGAACATGCAGATTTTTGAGTCCCAATTGCACACATTTTAGTGTTCAAAAGATAAAGGGAACCATAATATGTTTGAATTCAACTGTTAGAATATTTTTAAGTTATTCAGAATTACTTCTGCTGAATAGAACTTAGCGGAGTAGAAATATTGTTTAAAATCTGCATGGCTACCAAATATCCTGTTAGCAATTTAATACGTAGTAAACATGCTTGTATTAAACAGTTCCAGGACAGATAGTGGCGTTCATCTTTTCCATCTCTGACTTTTTTGATTCTGTGATGATTAGCTAAGCTCATTTTAGATTATATTTCTCCTGTCTAGAGTAGACATTTGACTCTGTCCTGTACAAGGAGTCTATTTTTGTCATTAGGAATTCACATTATTGTGCCCTAGTCTCCATTTTCAATATATCCTGAGAGATACTGTCGGGAGACAATGTTACAGAAAGCTAGCCAGGACTTCTACACAAGTAAAAATTAAGAGTGACATCAGCACTTATTTGAGATTTAGGTCCTGATATAACAAAACTCAAATAAGTTTTTACATTAGCGTTAAGCTTGTATTTGAGTGCACATTAGGCCTTAGAGTAGCGTAGGAGAGACCAGAATCTGGTCTGCTCCCTTAGAAATGTAACTAAAACCTCATGTATTATTAAAAATAAAATCATTCTCTCTCATTCTTCAGGAATGGTTTGTGTGGCTCTTGAAGTACTTCAAGATGATAGAATAGAGAGAGTTCCAATTGCACCAGCTGAAATAACTGACTTGCTCTTCACTTGTAAGAGTGAATTTAAGATTCAATGATATAACAATGTTTACATTGGCCATGGGCAAAGGTAGGAGGAAAACAGACAATTTCCTTTGTTGGTAATCTCACTATTAAAGAATTGTCAAATCTGAAAATGTAAGTAGTGTGGATTTGGGGCATGTTGAGAATTCAGGCAAAGTACTTTGCGTTGAAGTAGTTAATTGGCAAGTCTGAAGCATTTCAATGTTAAACCATTAAATATAAATTAAAAAAACGTAATTACATTTAAGACAGACGTCCACTTCAAACCAAGAAATTGGAAAAAAAAAAATCCCTAAATTAAAAACCCCCAATCATGCCATTCTGTAGATAATGTTGTGAGGGAAAAATAAAATAAATAAATAAATAGTCTAATGGATTTTGCATTGCCGAATCGGTATACTTCCTGAAGAGTTCTGTGCAGAACTTTCTCCAAGCAGACAATTAACTTTTGCTGTTGTTCAGAAGATAGCACGGCTCACAGAAAACCAGCATAATCACTGGCTCACACCTACGTTAATTCCCAAATTACCCTCACAAGGGCTGGAGCCTTCCCAAACCAGGGAACAGGTAACTTCTTAACCGCAAATACGTGGTTTGCCCTCTGAGCAGTCCCCTGCCAAATAAATGAGGGGAAGGTCCACTGTACAGTTAGCATCAGCTCCACTGGCTGGGAGGGCTAGACGCTTCCTACTTAATTTTGCTTTTTGAAATTCCCTCTCAGCCCCAATTATTGACGTCTAGGCAGGAAGCCTGTCAGAGCTTAAGGGATCTGACATCCATGACTAAGACAGTTAATACGCTTCGTCAGATAGCTACTAACAGGAGCCAGGTAGCAGCTCGCCTGTTAGCATTACGGAGCAGAAATTGAAGGGGTTTGGGGTGCATCCTTCAAGCTTCAGGAGCTGCTTTGCAATGTTTCTGAGCAGAGAGCATGCAAGGCAAACGCAAAAGATTATCCCCCCCTCCTCCAGTCCCCATCAGTCCCCAGCCCAGCCTGTAATTTGGCAAGATGAATGAAGTGTTTTCGGAGTGTCATCACTTCTGCCTCTGGCAGATTTGCTTCCCCAGTCTGCCTTTCGCCTTTTGGACCTGTCACTCAGCCCTTTGGCAGAGGGGAGGAGGGGGAGGGAGGAGGAAATCATCTCTTTGCTAATCACCTATCACAAGCAATGAAATCCCGCAGGCTCCGTGCCAGCTAGGTACATTTCAAAGGGAAATGGAGGGGGGCAAAGTGTCACTCAAGGCAGATATTTATGAAAGATGACAGTTTGCAAATATCTCAATCTTGGACAAGGCTGCTCCAGTGACACAGATGAGTGTTGCAAAATTGGAAGAGTCAGCAGCCAACATTTATTTCATCAGGACCTGTCCAATCTTCAGTGATCGCTTGACAGTCTGGGGATTGCTGGCACAAGCCAGCCTCTTTCTATTGGTTGCTTTCATTTAGTTTGCATGGATCAGTCTAAAGAGTTGTAATAAATATGTAAAGAAGGATAAAAGGAGTAGTTTTGCAGAGCTGCATCCTCAATGGAAGAACCAGCACAAAGCTGCACTACCCTTGTTAGCTATGCCAAATAGCACGAGTAGTAATTACATCTCTATTGATCATTACTGCATGGGAACAATGAGATATAGGCCCTATCTCGCTCATGGAGACCCCGTATGACTTCCAGGTGCTCCCCATTTCCAGGTGTTCCCCATTTCCACCAGCAGCTGCCACGGGAGCACCAGCTTCTCTGAGGAACTTTTCTCCCACCACCTCCAGCTATCAATGTAGTACTGGACAGACAACTCCCAGGGCTGGGGGGGGGAGCTGCATCACAAATTTGCTAGCTCTGTAGGAGTCAGGTGAACGTTTCTGAAACTCGTTTCCACAGCTCTGTGTGATTTGAGGTGTTTGCCCAGCCTTCCACAGCCTGAACTGGCACCACCATGGAGGGTGGGGCATGGCTACCAGCTGCAGGCCCTGAGTGGCTCAGCCAATCAGGGGGCTCCAGAGCCATCACATGACCAGTGCAAGGGTTTATCTCCCTCCCTGCTAGAGCCAGCCCTCTTCTTGGAGGCTGTGGGAGCCATTTTGGGTCACGGTGGTCGGCTCAGACAAAGGAAAAGGATTCATCGCGTGGCACAAGGTGTGTCTCAGGTATGACTGTAGGCGTGTTTACAGCAGCCGAGGAATGCAGTCACCGCAGGGAGGGAGGTGGGGAGGAAGTCACAAGGCCTTGGGAAGCAGAGGATTAGAGAACCAAGCAGGTTGGAGGGAAAGAAACAGTGGTAAGGGAGAGGAGCTGTGTTTATGTGCAGAGGAAAGGGATCAGAGCCAGGCAGTGGGGTGAAGGCCACTGGTGGGTGGGCTGTCCTGCTGCAGGCTGTGAGAGCCCCCTCAGACAGGGAAAGGCACATCCCAGTGCTGAAGTGCTGTGCCATCAGCCATCCAGCATGGAAATGCTCCTGTGGGGGCTGGTTCCAGCAGTGGCTCTCTGTCTTCATCTGTAGGTTCTGCATCTTAAAGCTTTGAGGACCTGAATTTCTGGTCATAGGGTATGTGCGTCTGGCTCCTGATTGCCCCTGGCATTTCAGTTGCCTCTGCTACAAGCTAATTCAGAGGACAGTAACACAAAAATGCTGTCTTCTACAGGAACAATAGCCTAACAGATTGAATTACTCTGCTGTGGGTTGAGAAGCAGCAAACAGTTTCTGAAATGCTGTGTTAGAAAAGTCTAAAGTAAATGCAGTTATTGACAGCAGCAGAGGAACAAATGGAGCTAGTTGGCATAAAAACTGGAATTTCCAAGGGAAGACATTTCCTTCCTTATAATTAACAATGAATTGTAGATAATAGTTGAAATAATCCTATCTCAATATTCACTACTTTCATCATCAAATATAAGGCCTAAAAGGAGAGGCTAATTCAGCTACTTGCTATGTGGTGTTTTCTTGTGTCTCATGCCCTAAGCAGGGGGGGTGGAGGGTGTGTGTGAATCGCAGAGAGTAACGTGGATGGAGGTGGATTATGTTAGCAGAATGCAAAACTGCTCTTCTGTTATAGGGTTTTAGCAATTCAGTTGAAATGGATTGTGAATTCAATTAAAGGCCTTGTTCTTCCTTTCTTTATGCCTTGCATATCTGAGAGTTTTGTATAATTTTAACCAAACTGGGGCACAAAACAGCACCCTTATTTCAGTCATCAAAAAGTAAGTGTTTTCTCTGAGATCTCTGGAGTTCAATCAGGTTGCACATGGATAACAAGTGGTAAGATGCTATAGCGCTCCTGATAAGAGAAACTACCATTGCTTTTAATCTAGTATATTGCTAGTATATTTTAAGACAACAGATAACTCATGGATGTTAGTAGGACTGTATTATTCTCCAGAATTAATAGTGAAAAGTGCCAACAAGGTCTGCCCTTCAGAGTCCAACAATGTGAAGTGGGAGTATTCACCAGAGGTTCTTAGAAGTGCAGCTTGCTTTTCATAAACACTCAGTTAAGTGGTGTTTACAGGTGTGCTTAGGCCAGTATACTTGTCTTGTAGGCCCCAAGGTTAATTTCATGCTAGCTGGAATGGTAAAAGTTGCAGTCTCCTGCATTGTCTGCAGTGCTAGCCTGTTCAAAACTGGCATGGAGAATCCTCCTCTGCAAGTTTCTCTCTTGGCCTCTGCTGGCAGCCCACAGAAAAGCTGATCAGCTGAGTGGGTGAGTTAACTGAGGAAGAGGTTAGCACCTTCCCTTCACTCTATTACAAATATCTTTGCCAAAACAAATTATTCTTACCCAAGGATTCCTGGGTAAATCTTCCATCACTGGGGGGAAAAAAATGAAGTGCTATAAAAGGCTAGTTAATCACTGCATACCCTGCAAGGAGCAGAAGGCCATTCCAGAGTAATTGGAGTTATCTTCATTATTCTTATTTTCAATTACATTTCAAAATCAAATAACAACTTGCCTTTAGACAGTTTCATGATCTAAATCCCAGTTCTATAATTTTTACTTAGTGCTTACTTAGGCAAAAGTTCTCCTTGATTGTAATGGCCTCTTAACTTCTCAAAGAAACTTGCTGAAAAAAAAATTTAAAAAGTTTTGGTCTTTGAAATGGCAGACTCCCAAGCTGTCCACACAAATGCACATGTAGTTCTTGCAAGTCACCTGTCCTGTTATTTAAATCTATGTTCAAATAACTGCTTTTCAGGTGCCATCTTGACACCAATTAAACACACAGCTGTGCATCTGTTCCCGTATAGGTCTAGATTACTGATGTGTTGTAACTCAGGCCATTGCTGTTACTGCAGAGTAAGCAGAATGATTCTTAATAATTATTAAACAGTTGATGAAGAAAATTAATGGCTGCATCTAAACTATCCGAAGCAGGTGCACATTCTAGTTGTTTACTGGCCTTCATGGAGGTAGGTGGCTCTGCTCTGGTTCAAGAGCTAGTGGAATGATGTTAGCTTATGCTGAAGCGTGCAGGGAAAATGTCCTCAGAGGTTTTTCCTTCTGGGGTGCAGTTATCCTCTGGATAAGGCGAGCAGGCCCTTGACAGTTATGGAGACATCTCTCTTGTGAGGTTTCCAGTTGTTTTTCTTAAGTGTCCCTATACATACAAGTCTGCACATACACATGTGTCTGACGTAAGGATATATGCACATACAACACTAACTGTGTTGGCAAGATGGACACCAGCTAGCAGGAAGGTGTTTCTGTTTCTCATACCAACACAATTCCATGTCTTTTCAGAAGGCATAAAAGTGATACAGTCTATAGAAAGTTAAAAAAAGAAAACCACAGCCAAAACTCTCAATGTTATTCAATGGAATTCATCCCACAGGACAGGAATTCCCATACAGGTCAGGAAAAAAAAATACCACCTCCTTTTCTGAATATCACTTTTCATATGGTAAATCCCTCAGAGTCTTTATTGTGGAATGAATAATAGATTAATCATTCCTCTGTGTGCAATGCCGGGGCTGTCTAATGTCACTGATTATTCTATATTGAATAAATAGTGTTGCTAGGTTGATATGTTTAAGGCAAATGAGATGCTTATTGGTATCCAAGAAGCCAGTTAACAAGATCCATTTTCCTCCATTGACTTCTACTCATGTATTAATGAAGTTCAAAAATGTCTTTTCTGTGTGTATCAGATAAACGTGCCTTTGTTATTCCCAAGAAGCACACAAATATTTGCTCCATTTATGTTTGTATTAATGTGTCACTGAAGCTAAATCTTCAGAAAGGGAATAAATACCATATCCATTAAGCCACTTAAGGGGTGACTTCTGCAAAACTGTGCTGCAGTTGTTGCTATGGCAAATATCCATATTTAGGGAATTGTGGCATCAAATCTATCATAAGGGACCAGAAGAAGGAAACGGACTTTTCCCCAGATAACTGTCACCTATGTATATGTATTTTAAAAGTTTCAGTGGCTGAATGGGCACTGTATTGAATCGTAATTTAAGAGTTCAAAGTGAGAAAATGCAGTACAACCCAGAGAACATGCAGAGGGAAGAAGAGAATAGTGAACTACAAGAAGACTAAACAGGGCTCAATAACTGTTGGGCGTTAAGTGTCAAGATTTTCTGAAGAGAGGTGTGCACAGTTTTCCCCACTGAAGATGAATAAAAGTATTCCAGGAAATTGAGTCTTATGCTAGTTCTTTTCCTTTGTCTCAAAGTAGTCTTCAGTAGGCAAATGTGTTTTCTTTTCATTGACACAGGTTTTGCTTTTTTTGTGCTTGACTTTTCATGCAATGTCTGTGGGTCTTTGGAAAACTGTTAGGCTTAGGAACTGACAGATCTTGCAACTGTAATCTTTATGTGGGGAAGTAGATTTACCTTATCATGAAATCAGTGGTAGGATTAGGTAACCTTTTCCATGGTTTGGAGTGATTCTTTTTGTTTAACCTGCTTAAAACAGTTTTACCTGTAGCAATGAAAATGCCAACAGACTTCCGAGTAGAGGTCTGGAGAATTGCATTTCTAAAGTTTCTAAGTTTAAAAAATAGGAAAAAAACTGACTGAGAAAGTGCAGAGTCTTTCTGTGGTGTTCTATGACACAATCCATTTTGGTTTGTAATTGGAAAATATCTCTAAATAATAAATTTAAATCTTACTGTGTTTTCCTTCTGTCAAGATAAATGAGTAAATTAACTAAGAAATGTATTAAGATTGTTTCTGTGCTACATTTTACAACATTATAAAGAAAAGGAAAATATTGGAAGTGACTTTTAAGATAGGACCTCTAAGTTTTGGTTTTACATGAACATTTTATGTGGTTAGGTTAACTGAAAGAAAGAAAACCAATAAATGTGCTTTAAAAATAACCTAACAAGGTCTGATACAAAATCCTGACTGATTTCATGCCTGTTTAGGTATGTAGACATCTTGGGGTTGAATGGAGAATGAATTACACATGGATATTGGGACAAGGGAGGAAAGATTAATATATAGGAAAGCCAAGAAGTTTACTCCTTTTCTTCACCTGCCTGGAGCAAATTTCCTGAAAACATCTGTAAATGCTGTGTAATGGGAAAGCAGACTTGGGCCCATACTGTGCGGGAAGCTCCAACCTTTGTCTGCAGCACTGGATACAATAACACTGGGATGGTGGCGGAGCGAAGGGTATCTCTTATGTATAAATCCAGATCCCTTTTTTCTTTTTCTGGTGAGGGGAAAGGGGAAACTGGGGACCAGGTTGAGGAACACCTGGGAGCCATATGGAATTTACTCATTTTTTTAATTAAAATTTTGTAGCTGAGTTTCAAACATTGCAATAACTTGATACAGAGTAAAACTTTACTGGATTCAGTGCAATAAAGTCCCCTGAATATTCACACGTTGCCTACAAATGGCAATTGTCTTCGAATGCAAGCTGAAAGAATTGCTGTTTCTCTGTGGCCCCAATCCAAAGCCACAAAGTCAGTAGGGGGGCCTCTGGCCTCCAGATCAGGTCTGCAGCCTGGTTGAGTGTATCTCAGACCTTGAGTGTTTAGAAAATGTATAGGACCAAAGATATGACTCCTTTGCCAGACATTGGAATGTTAGCAAAGAGTAGAGGTCAGACTCCTCCAACTGATACTTTTGTTTACAATTCATATTCAAGAAAGAGGTCTATTTCCACATATAATTTGGTCATACTCAGACTCTTATGTAGACCTATTTGGAGAAATTCCAGATGGTGGAAATACGATCAGAAGTAGTTTACTGTCAACATGCCCAAATGTCTGGTAAAATATCCATACATAGGGAGTTATTCCCAGTCCTGGTTCATACTCCTGCCTGAGTCTAATCAGCTTCAGCGCATTGCTTTTCCAAGCTAAGGCTGACTGGTTTGAGACAGAGGTTTTCCAGGAACAGCCCAAATACCCAAGCTAAGCTCCTCCTGTTTTTGCTTCCCTAAGTCTTTTATTTCTTGGGTTGCCAGAAAGGATCCTGTGCCATGCTGAATATCACTCATTAGAAGCTACCTTTTCAATCACTACTATAAGGACAGAGCAGGATTGGTTAGATACAGTAAAATAATGATTTTAATCTTCATTCCCAACTGGTATTTTTGTGGCATGAGAATTTTAGGAATAGTAATTTTCACTCCTTATCATGTAATGTTTTGTCAGAAATACAGACAAGAAAAAAGCAAGAAAGACACATTCTCACTTTGTTTTCTGTATCAGGCGACTGGAAGTAACGAGTTTCTTGTAATAAAAGTTGGATTTTAGGAGATTATTTTAGCTCAGTTTCTCATCCAGCTCTGAAAACTGAGAACACGAATCACGTTTGCATCTGGTTTTGTCTGATAGGGTATTTGTTGTTCCACAGGCTGGGGTTTTCATATCCCGGGAGGTTTCTGGGTTGAGATGTGTAAAAAAAAAAAAAAAAAAAATCAAATCCTTACAAGAGGCTGGTTTGGTTACTTCTCAGTCTGGTTTTAAACTGGGGTACCAAATAGAAACCTGCTTAAAGATTTCTGATCATGTGAAGTTTACAAGCCAAATGCTATGACCTGTTGAGCCACTGAGCTTGGTACCTGCAGTGTCTGCATCTTTCAGATAAACTGGAACTCTGTTAGGGACCAGACTTTAAATTTGAACCTTCTGTAGCTTCTAGAGAGTTTGAAACCACATATTACATGAGTCTGTTTCAAGAGGCAGTACAGTATCTGGATCATAAACATGGTAATGCAGTCCTAGAAAATCACATGGTGTAATTTCTGAGATGACTGACAGTCTTGCAGGTACTTATAAGCACTTAGTACCTAATGAAAACCAAGCCTATAGAATGTTCCATCTCATTTCTCCTATCCTAAAAGGCATACATTTCACAAAAGTATGAAAGCATATAAAAGGATAATTACACAAAAAAGGCAAATGTGATTGTGGTGTTCATTGTAGGGCACAGACAGGGGAGACAAAACTCCTGGGTCTTTGAATTTTTTTTATCTGTATGCAGTTACATAAGTCTACTTCAAAGAGAAGCAGGGTATGAAGCAGTAGTTTGAGATTTTGTGATGGAGATCAGCAAATCAATAGGTAGAAGGACACTCACAGAAAGGTTATTCTGCAGATGAAGCGGTTACTGCATATTTTGTTACAGATTTCTTGTACACCTGGGGCAGGAAAGCAAAGAGAAGTTATAATCACTGATTTGATTCTTCAGAAGTGTATAGAATAAATTACATCTAATGACTGGCCTTAAAAAAAAAACAATAATAAAAATGCAGGACTGCCACCGATGTCTTTGAAACACATGCTTTGAGAGTTTGTGTCTGTGAGACTTAACTTCCAAGTAGTCCACTGGAGTCAGTCAGAATGGCCCAGATGAATGTAAGGGGGAGGGCAAGGCTGACTAATTGAAAACTGGGAGCACTTTGCAAACACTATTACATGAAATGTGAGAAGTACAACGTGGCAAAAACAAGGCAGCTCCTGGTGTAAGCAGTTAATTGTGTTGTACAGTGGTGTGGTAGACTAGCACACTTTGTTAGAACTTGATCTACTGCCATTTTCAGCCTCCTCGTCCCCTTGATGACTTGGGTTACAGAGATGACCATTTGGGTGAGAGTGTCCCCGAGGGAGCCAGCTTGCATTAACCCGAACATTTCCTCTGTTTGACGTGCCTTTATCATACTGCAGCAGCTCAATGGCTCCAGTTATTTTTTTACTAATGCACAGCAGTGATTTGTTAAAAGAGAATTTATTTAATTCAGGATGAATATGGGCTTTTATGTTAAAAGCCCCAGCTAGTCTTTACCTGCAAATGAGGGTGGCTTATTTGTCTGCTAACGTCAGTGTCAGCTGGGGGCCAGAAGTGCTGTTTTCCGTAAATATCTTTTGGAGTTCACATATTATTCAGGGGAAAAGGGGAACAGAGAAGAGTAGATTTGTTTTTCACAAAGTGACTAAAACAATCGAGTGCTCATTCTCCAGCACTGCCTTAACACTGCTGTTACTGTTTCAGCAGTAGCTGTAATCACATACAAAACCCAATATTGATGCAGTTAGTTATATCTGTATGCTTCTCTCTGGTGTCAAAGGAGACTGATCTCTGAAGTGCAGGAAATGCCACCTTTTATTCTACTGTAGTCCTAAACTTTCTCCACTTGTATGTCTATATTCCCACTTCGAAAATAGTTGGCATTGTTTGGGGATGGGGGTCCTCCTGACTTTCTGGATTGCAAAATCCCAGCCACAAGAATAAATTTTAAAACTGCAGTTCTTGAAAAGTACACCTAAGTCCCTAATTTTCCCCATTTCTGTTACTATGCATATTACAAAGGGTCAGGGAAACTAATATCCGTCTGTTTATAGTGTAGGCATTAATAATTAAACTGATGCAGAATATTTTGATATGAGGAACATTTTCCAAAACAACCTTGTGTTTAGGAAATAGAAGAAGTGTAGTTGAAATTTTTTTGATGCAGGGTGGGAAGTAGAGGAGTGTATGTGAATGTTTTTCTGTGTGGATGCCATGGATAATTTGAAGCTGTTGTTGACTATTGTTATATTCAAATTTGAAGTATTCTTGCTAGGACAGGTTATGTGACTTCCAAGCCCAATAGCTCCTTCAGAACCCCTAGAATAGCTTGGATCAGCACCAGACACTGCAATCTTTAGCCCAGAATGGGAAATGAGTGTTGTTATTGCGGATTTGCAGATACTTGCACAACTGTGCTACAACCATGGATTTGCACTTAAGCCAGTTTAACTAAACTATACTTTTTCTGTTGCTTTACTGGATTGTGTCTGTAGTCAGACAGTAGACTGCCTGTGTAAGTGTGCCTTGATCTGGATTTATTGCTGCAACAGCCCTGTTCCAGGAGAAATATAAATAATTTAGTAACTGAGTACTGACAGAGTCGTTGTTCTATACCAATGTGCCTATGCTCCTGGTCTTGTAATTCAGACAGAAGAACTGTGTTACCTGAGTTTTGAGTTGTAGTATGGACTTTTGGCATGTGTTACAAGCACAGAAAAGCCACAGTTCATATCCCATCCCTAACCTTGCTCAATGAACTCATTTCTTTCAAGATCATTGAACAAAAGGTTTGCTGTAGCCTTTGAAAGTGCATTAGTCAAAAGCCCCTGACCACAAACCATCTTTCTGTGTCTATATTGGAAACTTCCTCCTTCCCAAGTGCAGTCTAGGCCTCTCTAGAGGCTTTACAGAATTTGAGAGAATGAAGACAACTCTGTCTCTTCTTCTCATTTCTGGTATGCTTAGGACTCTTAAGGGCAGAAACATTGAAGACGGAGCTTCTGCTCACTGGAAACCTCACCATTCCTTCTTATTAACCTCTGTCCCTTCACAAATAAGCCCTATGCAGATTACTTTGGTACAACTGTAAGACATGTTATCTAAACAGAAAGATTGTTCGTGTGCATTGGCTGGATAATGGCAGTAAAAGGTTGAAACCTACCTAATGTGCAGGCACACACTTAGCTACTACTTCCATGGTGGAAGTGCCTTCAGCTCTATATAGCCGTGGGGGGCTTGGGGAAGAAGTAGTAGGTTTTTCATTAATTCTTCTGTTCAGTTTTCCCAACTTCAAAATAATAAAAAAGACACCAACCCTCATAGGATGAAATAATGAAGGTGGAGTGCTTTTTTTGACAGGTAGAAAGTGCAATGTTGTACTACTCAGTGTGTGTTATTTTGCACACAGTACTGGATTGCCCAGACTTCAGAAACTTCTCCCTACCTTCGAGCAGAGCACAAACCTTTCAGTCAGCCTACAAAGAGCTGAGGCCTTGTCTGACAAGGAGGTGCAGAAATAAAACACTGAAAGCAAGTCACTACAAAACGCATATCAAAAAGATGTTCACTGAGGTATAAAACCAGCAAGTTCTTCCTTTACTTCTTGCCTGCAGATCAAACTCATATTTAGGAGCAATATGACACTTCCTGCCATGTGGACGGCTTGACTGGGCATTGCTGTAAATTATACATAATGCAACAATGAGTACTAAAACTAGCCCCAATAAGGCTGCTGACAAAGAATAAAGTACATGCTCTCCCTATGTGGTTTTTCAAAAATGAATTATGCTATTAAGTGCCAAGAAGAAAATTAGCTATGAGCTTTTAAATTTAAAATGATCCCCTTTTTAATTGTAAAACAGTGGCACTTAACTGCTATTGATCCAACAGAGACACATTAGGGAACAGGGTCACCATAACTGTTAATATTCTCTGCTTAGTGAAAGAGCATCAAAGGACATTTTAATGTCACAGACTTTCTTGGGGAGTTTTTAAAGAAAGCTTAAATCGGCCAGCCTATGAATGAAAAGGACATGAGGTAGACAAATGTAGAAACAAATGTGATAGCAATTTTCTGCTAATCAAATTGTAACTCAGAATTGATTTTTAGGCAAAAGTTTATGTCATATAGATTTCCAAGGCATACCGACATTTAAAAATCTAGAGGATGTACTTTTTGTAGACTAGGACTTTATAAAAGATGGTCGTCAGGGAGGGAAGGTTTATTTACTCCTGATGCATTAGTTGGTAGCAAGTTCTCTGCGACTGCTGTCTGGACCATTCTTACTCCATGACTTGGAATATATGAGTAAACAGGGAACAACATCCTTTTCAAGAGTTTACAAGTTTTTCTAGCTGATACTACAGTGGAACAGCCTACTCTGAAAATCTGTCTCAAGGTGACCGCCCAAAAAGCGAAGCTTCATTTCACCATACCTGATGAGCAGTGCCCGTGAGTTTGGCATGCCATGCAGCATTATTAACTATAGTTAGTGGTAACACAATCTATTTCCAGATGCTAATGGAACATTTTGAATAGTCATAATTTTTGCAAGTACAAAGTCTTGTAAAATTTTCATTATTTTGCTGGCGGAATTATATCCTTGAGAGATTTTTTTAGACTATGAATTTAAGTGATGCTAGCAGTGCTAACTCAAATAACTTTTGTACGTATCTGGTTATATCCTAGCCAGATTTTAGGTAATATTCCAGAAGTAACTGGTTTTGGTAATCTTTTATTCCAAGTGCTCCAAGGAAGCACTTTCAGGAATTCCCTATAGCCAGTTATTCATGATAGCTTGTTTACTTCCGTGTTTAAATTATTGGTCTTTTTAGTTTCTTCATCCAGTTTTCATAAGAAAAGATTAAGAATACAGGAGAGTCTGAAAACACAAATACTATTTAATTTACCTTTTGAAGAGGGTGTACCGAGAATGTTATCCATTCTGAACAGGGAAGGTGATAACTGTGCTCCATTTCTGATGCAGTTATCATGCAGTGTCTCTTTAGACTGCAAACTCCTCAGACCAGCGAGTGGATTACCATATGCGTTCGTACAGCCTGTTGCACCACAGAATGGCCTTCCTAACATAGGGTTATGTGTATGTCAATAATGTTTAAGGGAGAGAGAAAAATCACAGAAAGAAGCAATAATTTGCCCCTATTTAAAAGTCACTGCTTCAGGTATTAAACTGACCTGAACAAGAGACTGTTTCCTAAATACAACAACAACTAACCCAGAGCTGAAAAAGATTTAATATGATTAGGGAGGTTTCTTCAATTTAAAATAAAATAAAACAAGGGTAATTGCCATGAAACAGCTTCCTGCCATTTCGGGGCAGCTGGGAGAAATCTTTTATCCATGAAGACCTTATATGAGAAGTTTGAATGGGGGATGCTTTTATCCTACAGGATGGAATTTGATAACTAGGCTCTGTACCTCTTTCACTTGTGGGTTATTAGGTCTCTTTCACTCTTGGAATCAGTATAGTGTGTGGTTTGTGTAGGAACAGATAGTTCTTGTCTCTGTTGTGAAGACAGTGTGGTTGTAGGAGCCCTCCTGGGACTCTTATAATGATCAGTACAGAAAACTCAACTCTATCCTGGAGCGGGAAAGTGCATCGTTTAATGAAAACGTTGTCCGTTATTAATAGAGTGATGGTAGAACTGAGGAAGAAGCAGGCCTGGGGGGCCTTTGGGTCTTCAGCTAAGTGTTTCTACTCTGCTTCTTTCTTTTTTTCTTCCCAACCCCTGGAAAAGAGCAGTTACAGTAACCTGAAGGAAGAGATACAATCAAGAGACAGCCTAGAGCAAGAAAAGGTCTCTGTTGTTTTTCAGTGAGGTCATTTGTAGTTCACAAAGCAAGGTCAGATGGATGAGACTGCTGCAGGCTCTACATGCAGTCACTATCACTAAAAGTTAAATTTTCAATTTTTTTCTTACACGTCTTGCTGTATTTTGTTGGGGGCTGCATGGGTCTGTTATTACAAAGCATCTTATCAACTGTATTCTCTCTAACAAGCAATGTATTTACCTGAATTCCAGAGACTTGTTTTGTTAATCATACACTGTGAAATTAAGTAGTAATCACACAGGAAAGGGAATGCGTGGGACATTAGCCTATAAACTAACAGAAAGGTAGACCAAGATTACAGTTGCTCATTCGGGGAGCTTGCTAAGTGATTGCTGACATAAGTGTTAGTCTCCTTTTTCTTGTTTTTGTCCATATGTAATTTTCTCTGTTAATGTCCAGTAGGAAATTGGTGCTTCCATAAATCCATAGACAGGAGAACAGTTGCTTGTATAGCTGATTGTATAAGAAGAAATATTTAAATTATTCAGTAGGCATATCTGTCCCTGCATATGGGGCCTAGTGTATGTGTTTTTCCGAAATCAGCATAGGGTTAGGAGCAAACAAGTTTATTTGTTTGCCGAGATAGAGGAAAGAAATAATCAGTGTGTGCATATATACATATCTGCTATATATACATGCAGTTAACCCGTGTGTATATCAGTTTTCTTAAAGTCTCTCTACATTTTGATAAAGGCATTTCCTAAACTAGAGAGTTTGTTTATTAGTCCTGTGCCAGCCCTCTACATGTGATAGATTTAAAAACAGTAAATGGCAAACTGAATCACTGTTGGCTGAACTTCTAGATGATTAGTATGTTTTGAAATTGTTTCTTCTGGGCAGGGTCAATCCTGCAAGATGCTGGTGACTGAGGCAGAATCCAAAAAGCTTAGGCACACACTTAACTCTAACTAGATACTAATATGTCTCTAAAAATCAGCACCCTCCAAGGCTAAGCCCACAGAAATTTTCAAAAAATGCATTTACTTTTTTGATTTTTCCAGTGCTTTCTTTGCTAAGGAGAGAGAGATGTAGGGTATACATGTGCACTCTTAAAATTAAGTGTGTGTTTAAATATTTTGGTGGACTAGGCCAAAGTGTTCAGCAGACTTGTGCTTTCTAGGGCGAGATTCTGATGTGTTCCAGTGTGTGATTCCTTCTCCTTTGAAATGGACTCCTCAAGGACTTAGGTACTACCCTGTATGAGTAAGGATCTTAGAAACTGGCCCATAATGTTGATAAATCACTTTTAACAGATGTTTACCATTAAACTGTATCTAACACACTGCAAATACTGGAAATACACTGGACCACAAAATATGTGAGAGTGATATTCATGTAATGCCAGATTGCACACACATGTTAGTGAGCACTTACCCACTGGGAAGTCTCCCTGAACTTACTCGGATGAGTAAGGGCTTGCAAGACAGAAGGGTTGCACAATTAAGCCCTCAATAATTTGATTTATAAGCAAACCACCCTGAGAATGCTCCAAGGGGGTCTCCAACAGTATCATATATTTTCTTTCTCGGATTATAATTAAAAACATTCTCTTAGAACTCTTTTTAAAAATGTAGAAAAAGGACCCATGGAAGCCCAGCACAAAAAGCGGTGAAGCTTAAGGGTCATGCAGAGGCAGAGTATGAAATAAATAAAGGAAACACAGTTTGGGGTAAAACTGCTTGGTGGGAAATACGAATGGTGTCATTTACAATCCCACTGTCCTCTCTCAGATGGGGTTGTAACTTTACGGATGAAGTGATTTGAGCTGCTGGGACCATAGACATTCTAGAGTATCATAATGTCCTCAGCAGTCAGAGTCAGGAATGTATATGATCTGCTCAAGACTAAAGAATTGCCATGCAAGTTTTGGAGAGTTGAAAGAGCACCCTACTGAGCAGGAGTCACTTGTGAATTAACTTAAGTTCTCGGAAGCTGTAGAGCATCCTTCAAAAAGAAAGCCTTCTGAAATTGTCAGCTCTCTGGAGCTGGCCTCATCCTTTTGCTCAGTGTTTTGGATAATACTTAAAATGTAATAGTGTCTTGGTGTGAATTGCAGATAAATACCATTGTTTAGCCAGGAACTATTTGAACGTGCATTTGCAACTGTGTTAATAGAATATTGAAGGATAATTCTATTCATAAAATATCTTAATAATTTAGAACCTCTTTAATTTTATATACTCGTTGCAAATACAGTTTTATCTGTCAATTCCATAGAATTAACCTTATACACTTTTGAGAGATACGTAACAGACATTGCAGATTCTGAGTGAAGAAGTGTTTACTTTCTATGGGCAGACTGGTAACACATACACCCCTTCGTGCACGCACACACACAAGATGTAGATGAATAATTAATGCATAACTTGGTATGGTCAGGCAGGAAGCTGCAGGCAGAGGTAGAACATGCCCTCAGGATAGGTCTCATATGAAGAACTGCAGATGTTTCAAATTGAATTATTTTTTTCATAAATATTTGACAGCAAATCTGTATGAAAACTGAACTTTTCAGGCCATTGTCTGCTACAGACTAGCACAGAAGTCTTGTGTTTGTGTAACAACTACTCTCATATGAAGAAATAAAGCACATAGACTTTCAAAATTTCTATTGGGAGGGTGTGCCTTTGTGTGAGAGAATATATGCATGGCTAGGGTTTGATGTAGAATAGTATAACACGTGGCCCCCAAGTGACTGCAGAGTTGTAATCCAGGTGTTGTGTTAACTGTTTTAATTGTGCAGTGTGCTACAGACACTCGGGGCTCAAATTGGGAAGGGAATTGGAACGAAAACAGTGATCCTCTTGTTGAAAAATGTAATTAGTTTCATAAATATAGTAGTGGACAAAGAGTGGTTAGGGGAGGAAGAGGTCCCTTTTTAAAATGTTTACCAAGGCAGCCTTGTAGGTGCTCACATATGCTGAGTATTTATTGTCACTGCTAAAAGACAACCATTCAAATCCATACTTCCCAAAATTCCCTCCTTTAAAAGGAGAAACACACATTTCCTTTCTCATGTTCTTGGCCAGGAAAAAAGCTCTTCCACTTTTTTCCAAAGGAATACACAGATAAGTAATGTGTGAGTTGATAAGTGGAGTGTCCAGCTCCCACAGAAAAAGCAAAAGGCATTCCTTTTTCTGAACCAACCCGTGACCCTTCTCAATGACAGACATTGAAGAGGAAAAAATCAATGTAAATACGCCAAGTTTCTTTCACTCCAATTTCAGGATTGTTCCATACCTGGAACTCTATTTCCCACCAAGGTTTGGGATATTTTTTTTAAGCCAGATTTTAAATGTCTCAAAGAACTGAACTTAGCTTTCAGAGACTGTCCAACAGGCTAAAAGTTCCCCCTGTCAGGGAAGTTCTCCTGCTGCTTAAAGTATTCATCCTCTGAATTTTGTCATGCTTCTTTCCAAAGTACTCTTTGTACCTTATTCATCACTTAGCCAAGCCAGCCACACTGAATTTCTCTTTGGGTAGTTCTCACAGCATCACCTTATCTCCTGCGGTTCTGACCCTGTCATTTCACCTATTTGCATTTTCCCCATGCTTCAGGATTATAGCAATCAAATTCTGTTTTGTTCTGTTTCTGCACCCACCTCTGTTCATTTAATCTAAATTCCTTTGCCACAGAACAAGCTGTTTTTTGCAAAACTTCTTCGTGAAAGATTATAGACTCAAGTTGATACAAATGTAATTTGTTTCAGTGTTGTCAACTTGTTTGAACTGCAAAACGTCCTTAAAACAAGTTAAATATCTGAATACTAGTTCCAACATTTGAAACTATTGAAATTATTTCAACTGTTCCATTCAAAATGCATTGTTAATTTACTTCTGAGGGCTTTTGTTCTGTTTTTTCTTGTGCTGATTCACCAAATTACAGAAGTCTCATTCACTTCAAGTGCTTAGCCAGGACACCTAAACATGTCAAACTATAAGGCCCGATAAAGTCATTTCCTCACTTCGTTTAGGATGTATCCCAGGGGAAGCGCTGTATCAGGATATTTGATAGGGAGTTAGTGAAGTGGCCACCACTCCAGGTGTTTCAGTGGATCAGCTAGTGCAGAGTGATGCTAATCTAGCAGGCTATGGATTATCAATACATAAAAGAAAACATATATCTGGAAAAGCTTGTGAAGTAGTCCTGAAAAAAAATTAAAGAAAATGTTCCGTACAGTCCTTGGAAAACGCCTACAATTTTATACTGCTGAAACAAAATTATCGCAGGATATTTGTAGTAGCCAACTACAGAAATAAAAGTGCATAGAATAAAGGAAATACTTAGAGAACGAATAGCCAGCAGCATTTAGAAGAAAAATTGCAGCTTGTGACTCTTCTTACAGCCTTCTTGATAATAAGACTGGCTTAGCCTGCCAGCCAAACAATTGGGAACAAAAAAAGTGAATTTGTAACCAAAGAAAAGACCACATAGCAGATGCCTCAATAGAAGACACGGCTTACATCTGCCTTCAGGATCCAGAAGCTGTGGAATGTCTGAAAGGGAGAGATACGTTTTGGCAAAGTTACCTGATCCATGTGTCAAGGGAAGCATTAACACCATACTTCCATCCCTCACAGACGTAGATTGATGGAAGCAATGTTCTTGTAAACAGATCACAAGGGGCCACCTCGCTCCCCTCTCACTACTTCTAACCAGGCACATCCCACAAAGCTGTGTGTCTTCAGCAGCGTGTTAGAAGCCAGGCAAGACAGAACCAGTGTATTGACACTCCAAGCAGCCAAAATGGTGATGTTGTTTGCACTCTTTTTTTTCCCCAATGTGCTGGAGTTTATGGGCCTGCTTTGTTATCACACACAAGTGCTGTCATGAGAGCCTTCCAAACAGAAACTTTTCTTATGTAACGTAGGTTTGTTTAAAACAATAAATAAACCAGGAATAGGATGTGAAGGGAACTACAGCCTATTACTAGAGAGAATAACATTTGAGAAGACACTTTTAAAGAAAACATGTTTGCCTTTCACATGCTTTCCATAATTTCTTTTGCTCTACTTACCAGTGCGATTGCTGTCTTGTAGCTCATCTTCCTTTCGATGAGCCTGCAATGAAGCTGTAAATGTGGTGTGATGTAACACAGGCTTTTGCAATTACATGGCATCTTTCATCCCAACAATCATGAAGCAGCGTATCAATAAGAATTGATTTCCAAATGGGGAAAGACATTGTATGTTTACTTATTTCATAGAAGCACCCAAATTTTCCAGATCTATGTAAGGAATTGTACTGACTTCACAAAGCAAATTTCAAAGAACAATCACACTTGGAGGGACTTGGCAAGATGTTAGCAAAGGAGAGAGATCACTAACACCAGATAACCTCACAACTGTTACTTGATTTTCTCTGAGCATCCGGGCAAAATCTCTCTTTCCGCTGCAAGACATAAACTCTTCATCCTACATGGGCAAAGTAAGGTTTGCACCATTAAGATCATAAGGAAGTGCTAGTGGAGCCAGACAGAGCCTGCTTCACAAGCCTGCAAGGTGTGTAGGTACAATGCAATTCACTGATTATAATCTCCTCTCCCATTTTGATTGTGGGATTTCCCCCCCTGCAAAATAACCTGTCTTATATCTCTGGATCTGAAAGCTGGAGAGTTGGGGGCTGGGAGTAGGAACAGAGTTGTTTTAAAGCAAACAGCAGCACTATTTGTCCCAGAGTGGGAGAGATTTATCCCAAAAGTATTTGGAACGTACTGCTTCTTAGGACACTGTAGGACCACGTACAAGTGATCCCACTTTGTTCTACTGAAGCATTGCAAAGAACAACTAAAACAGGAGAGAAGCAGTGCCAAGAGCTTGCTTCCAGCATATAAGCAGTTTGCAAGTAAGTCACTGCATCATTGCCTCAGAGTAAATACAGTAACAGCACAGTGATACACACAATTGTTGTGCTCACGCTATTACACCACCGGAGCGTTATGCTGTTGGAGATGACGTGTGTGTTAGCAAGTAGTCTGGTAGGAGTGAGTTTGTCAAGCAAAACAGTGAGGTCTTGGCATCCACGCTATTCTGGTTTTGAGGGGCTGCTTTTGGTTTGTCTCTTTCTAGTCCCATTAGCAGCTGGAGTGCAGTAGGTACACTTGTAGCATGGATCTTCTGCTTTAGATTCATCCATTCCTCTTGGATGAATCTAAAGCAGCCCAGACCATTCCACAATTCAAGCCAAAGCACAGTAAGGAGGATTAATCAGGAGCACACTCCTGAAACCAACTAAAATGCTAATGTATATGCACTTGGCATCATTCAAATGTCTCTTAGCATTGTGTCCGAAGCAGCATGGTGTATGCAGTTAGCAGGATGCCTATTCCCTCAGTAACTCTTGAATCGGCTGGTTAATTTCAACCATTCAAGATGTGATACCAAGGCAGAGATCTTGGGTGCTGTGTTCCTGTAAGTTTGGGAAACACAAGTGGATGGGTAGGAAGAAAACCTTCAAAACAGTGACCTTTCTGAAGATGAAGGCTGCGTTGTAAGTTCAGCTATTAAAAATATGCTGCAGGGAATCCAGAGGAACAGCATAAATTCCCCAGCAACAGGAAAAACTCAGATTAGGGCTCACACCTTACTAGACACAAAGTAATCCAAACATGAGATGCAATACCACAGGCTTCATATGATCCATTCCTCCCAAAACCAACTCCTTGCTTACATGGCACTCTATGTTACGAGATGTAAGTTTTCCCTGTCCTCCCACTTACACACTGGATTTTACAATGCCGAGAGCAGCTATGTTGTTTTGGACGACTTCACTGCAGGTGACAAAGTTCAGAGCCAAGAATGATATTACAGGCATGAAAGGGAACAGCCCACACGTGTCTGCTTGCCCCACACTTAAGCCTGCAGAACAGAAGGGTGCACCTCAAGCACGTACATAAAAGGGAAGGTCCAGTTTTCACCCACAGCCTTAGCTTCACTGCTTGCATTCACCACAGTGTAAAAATACCCCAGGTTCTTAGCTTACATACTGCTATTTATAATCTTTGTGTGATGCCAGACGTGCATATATCAGTATGACACTTTCAGAAAGCAATGCTGCTATTTTAGCAGCCCTTTAATGAACAGCGTGGGCGAAGCCACCTAGACAAGCTGATTGAGAAAAGTGTTGGTGAGGGAGGGCTGTGGTGGTCTGCTTTTTTTTTATTTAAAAAAAAAAATGTATTAGGCTTTTTTTTTTTTCCACACTTTGTTGCCATTAAGAATAATCTTAAATGGCCCCTTTCTTCCCTGGCAGTCCTCCCTCCCACTCAGCACCCCTCCCCCAGATGTCTTGATTAGTGGCTGTGTGTATGCTGGTCAGATTCTGGGATTAATGATGGCTAATTTGTCTGAGGTTGGTACAGCCTAGCCAGCAGGCTCTCTACCACCAGCTTTTGCTGCCATATGGGTAGAAGCAGCTGTTTCAATTACTTTCTGTGCCCAGATGTGTCAGACGAGACACCAGTGCTCTGCGGGGTACGTTCAGCCGCTCGGCAGCTAATTACTTCAATCGCGTGTCGAAGCATGATGCTGTATACTGTAAAAGGGGGTTTTCAGAACAGCCGAGTGCCAGCTGTCATTACGGCTCACATTGATGTGAGCTTGATAGTCTGTGACTAGATTTTAACTTCAGCTTTCTGGGAATCTTAATACATACAGTGGATGTGTCTAATGATAGGACTCTTTATCTGCTTATGCATGTGCCTGTATGTGTATGTATGTACTTTTGTTGCAGAGAAACGTGTACTGAATAATGAGAACTATAGAATATATGCTGTGTAATGTCCATATGTATATTTGTAAAATACTCTGAGCTGGTGTAAACCAGACTAGCTCTGTTAACTTCAGCAGAGTTTGACACTTACACCGGCTGACCATTTCCCTAGGCTGTGCATATAAAACCTATTTTGTTGTGGATTGTTTTTTTTTCTTTCTCACTGGCACCAGTATAAATTTGGAGACATTATATTTTAGTTAATGCAGTTCTGCTGACATAAGGTGAATGTGACAAGGGGATCAGGTCCATCGAATGTCTGTCAGTCAGTGTGACAATCTCATTCTAGGTCTTAGTTGCCAGACTCAACAGCTTTGTCTCAGTCCTCTAGTTTTACTTTCAGGATCCTTTCAGTGTCAATCCCTACTTGATGTGGTGTTCGTTGTCTCAGGTGGCAGAACCACATGTGGCTTTGGGCTGGATTCTTTCCTAGTGCGAACTTCTTTGCACTTGGCAATTTAATGGGACCATCCAACATACACGGAAAAATATTAACTGCTGCGCCAGCCCTAGTATACTGATAAACCAGAAGACCTGTGTTACTAGAATTTCTTTGTGGTCCCCACAATTCCCGAGAGTATTTTTTTTATGCTGAAGTTTTAGTCATTTCCAAAGGATATCTTTAATAGAGGACAGTTAAGGGGCAAGTTCCAAAAGACTCTTCCTCCAGCAAGAAAGATGGCTTATGAAGTTCCTCCTTTCTTTTGTCACCAGCGGTTCCTTCCCATCATTGTACAGTGTGCTTCCTCTTGGGTATATCAGCAAAACCATGGTGCTAGGTCTCAGGTGGATCAGAGCACTTACCTGCCTTAAAAGAGTAATTTTTTTTTTCCTCTCAATGTTCAGGGAGCAGATCTCGATTTAAAATACAATAACACTTAGGCAACAGAAGCAAGTCTCCAGGGATATGGCTAGGAATTAACTAAATGATGAAGACTGGTATCTTAGCCAAAGATGTGTTTTAATGTTACAGCTTAGCCTTCATTCCTAGTGCTTGTTTGGCTGGTGCTGTGTTCATCTGGGGAGGTAAACTAGCCCAGCCAAAACAGTGACTAGGAATTTTTTGCCGTGTTAACTTCCCAGACATGCTTACCAGGATCTAGCAAGCATGAGCAGTGGCCCAGTGGAAATGAGATAAGTTCAGCAGAGAAATCAGATGGTGTCCTAGAGTCATTTGCAGGATGAATTAAGCTAAAAAGTGGGATTAGACACATAGGGGCTCAAGAAAAGCAAACAGAAGTCCCTCCCATTGCGCTACCAACATTTCTACTTCATTTAACGTAGTACGTTTTTTCCCCCCAATGCACTTAAGCCCAACCCTGCATATAGTCTACTAGTTTAAATTCATGTTTTTATTTATTGCAATATAATTCCCTGAGTACACAATCCCTGAGTGTAAATTGAAATCAAGTCTGTGTTGTCTGCTAGGTGAGAGCCTTATAGAAAGGTTAATGGTGCAATGACTAATGTCAGAAAAGTGTTGCGGTCAGCTGGGAAGTGATCAGTGAATCCAACTGATATTCAAATTAGTGGAGCTTTAGAGAGTCAGGGAGGGGGGATGGGGTGGGAGAAAGAGTGAGGAAAGAATCTGTTATAAATACACTTCTTACACAAATTACTACAAGCAAGTCTGAAAACAAGTGCAGAGCAAAGCATTTAATGCAATGCCATTGGCATTTTGGGCAAATACTCTGTAATTTGGGGTAGTTACTAACATTATCATCATCATAATACACGTATTTAGGAAAAATAAACATTTGTTTTGTGCTAATTCTATGGTAATCAGGGTGATTGTACTGTACTTAGCTACTGTTTGTTACCATGGTTATTTCTAGTGGTTCTTGGTTATTAATGTCCTGGAAGATTCAACAGTCTTCGGCGCTGTTTCAGCTTGCTCTCCTCCAATAGGCACAAGTATCTGGGGGTTTGAGTTTTTTAATTCTAATGATCTGCCACAGGGTTTTATAAACAAAAATAGATTTGCTTCTTGTCAGACGAACACTAGACGCTGGCTCTTTGCTTTGCACCAGTCTACCAGTGTAAAGGGCCTGGAGTTGAGTGTCATCTATCCTCGCTAGTTAGCTATATTTATATTGCCAGATGGGTGCAGAGAAGCCTTCATGTAAAGAGAATCAGTCTTCCCCATGTGTTTTCTGTGGTCTATAATCTCTTAAAGATGGACAGTGTTGCAGCATTCTTGCAAGTGAAGTAACGGGTGTCACGAAGAACAACATAGAAACACATTTTTTTAATGTATTCTAGAAGCTATTTTTAGTCTTTCAAATGAATTTTTAAAATCACAGTAGCGTATTGGCACATACCTACTTCCATTTAGCATGATGGACATATTTGTTTGGGAATTAAAACTCAGATTTTACAAGTTACTGCAGCTGATCTGTGATAACGGTGTATGTGTGTGCTCTGTACAAGAGTGACTGGGGCTAACTCGGCACGTGACCATGACTGCCTATCATTTAACAGGCTATAACCTTTTCCTGAGCCCGTGCTTTGCCTTCTAATCCTATTTTCCTGCTCACTTTCTTATAACTTCCTGTTTTGTTCTGTAGTTAATGTGTTGAAAAAATGTAAATAACAATTAAACACCACTTTAACAGGCACTGTAAGCAACAGCTTGTGTACAAATAGCTTATTTGAACTGCTTATCATAGTTCTGTATGCAAGTCCAGATGAGAAAGGTACAGTTACATGTTAAAATGTATGGCTCCAAAAAGCTGCTTTTCCTTTTTTTTTCCACTTATGTGTCTATAAGACAGTAAAGTTTACAGTTAAGGTTCTTTTGGGACTGTTTTTACAGTGTGACACATTGGTGTATCCTGGGAATATAATATGCTCTATGAAAGACTGATAGGGCTCCAGACACTTCCAGACAGGAATGAAAACTTGCAGCAAAATGCCTTTGTACAGGTTTATTTCTGATGCAATGCATGTGGTGTCCTCGGAACCAGCATGGTTATTCTTCAGATAAATGCATCCCTTCTTCACCGATTTCACTCTTTAAGATTGTCTAATGGAAAAATCAGGTTAAATCATATTCAGTAGGATTACTAATTGTATCTGTGCATATTTGATAGGTAGGCTGAGACCTGAACGGGATCCAGTTTGGATTTGAATGGGAGGATTGCTTAAGCAAAGGTTATCATTCTGCTTCCAATGGCAGAACAGAAAAGTGATCATAATAGGGGAGAGGAAGGGTGATGGTCAAACCTTTCTGCATCTTTCCCACTGTGTTTAACTATTCAAACAGTAAAAGGAGAGTAATTTCACCTTTTTTTTTTTTTGTAACCTTGGAGGTCTGGATCCAGTGTCTGTATTCATGCCGACCCGATGTTTTAATGTGCCTTTCTAAGTATTAAATTGTGGCCAAGACTGTAGAGATTGTCACCAGATCTGCACATTTACAAAGGTCCCAATTCTCCTGTCATCAGTTGACTGTCAATCTGTTGAAAGTGGTAAGTTACAATAATGGCAATAAAATCAAGCGTAAGCCAAAAGGGAGTCAAACCTGTTGTTGGAAAGGCAGAATCTTCAGCTACAGGAAAGATCTATCAGACTCTCTTCACAAATGAAGCCTCAGTACTGTGTGCAGGAGAGCTTTTGAATCCTGTGGCCATTGTCTTAACTGAGTTGGAACTCAACAAATTAATTGCAATTTCCTGAAAGAAATGAAAGTCAGAAGTACAAATGAATTGCATAAATGTGACAACCTTGAAGCCTAATAAGCAGACAAAAGAGTGGAAGGCTTCCCAGAAATATTCCCCGGGGAGAAGTCAAGAATTATCTAACGTGGATAAATAGGTTAAAAGGATATCCACATCTTGGGTTTTGATAAATTTAGGATTGACAGGTTGAATGAGGAAGAGTTAGCCCTAAGCAGAAGCTTGTATTTAGGGCGAGATGTCAACTGACGGAAAAACAGGCTCAAAGCTGAGGCATATGATTTAATCAAGGAATCTGACAGACTTACTGAAAACTTCTTAGATAAGACACTGGAAATAAAAGAGACAATGTCGGTAAATACATTTGATTCTCATACTTGGTCCAGGAAGCAATGTTTTACATTGGAAAATGGAAGTTGAGACCACATTCAAAAATACTTCATATCTTCCTTATGGAGCAGGGTAGAGGATCAAAATACCGAGAAGTATGTTGGTATTGAGGGAAAATTTATGTCCAGGAAGAGCTTCACTGAGTTATTGAAAAATCTAAATAAAGAGGTGGGTCTTCTCTCTGTGGACTCTGTAGCACAGATGAGATTGCATGAGTTTCGATACGGATTGCTAATGCGAGTTGAGCTATAAAATGAAGCAGGTGATGTCAAACCATGAGAGAAACCAGATAGGCCCAATTGGATTTGGGCATAATTTGTTTTGTGTTCATTGAAGTCTCATAGCTAGATTTATGGAGGCTAAATGGCATGGGAAAGCTTGCAGAATGAGTCAATAGTTAATTCAGGATTAGAATATTTCACGGCTTTATTCCATGTCCCTATGGCATATAACCTATTTACTTGTATTCTACTGAAAAAAATGGCTTTTGATACAGGCCTTTATGAATATATGCATCATATTCAGGGATTAAAGAGTTAATTTGAAGGTTTCTTTTGGTTTATAGCCATACATAAAGTACGGTGAATAAAAAATGACTATCTCATACAACATTAAATTGTGAATTAATGACCTTCAGAGTCCAGTTTGTAACATCATAATGTAATACACTTTTGGAAAACAAGTCGGTTACTTTGTGCAGAGGAGAAGAATTACCAGGTCCTCAGGAACTGACTGTATAACACATAAAAATTGAAGAAAAACACAGGTAAAAATGCAGCCCATGGAATCCTCTTAAAAGAACAGAAAGAATAGGCTAGATGAGTGGTTTACTGCAGCCTTTCTGAGCAGAGAAAAGGGAATGTGAGCATTCTTAAGTTACACATAAAAATAACATTAGTTTTTCTTCTACATTTTTACGATTGAAGAGGGAGGTTCACTGGTATCTAAGAACTTCCAGAGCTGGCAGATAACTCACAGAGCTCTTTGAATACACTGCTACTCCAAGAACAAGGCAGGAACCATCAAGATAAGTCTGATACAAATCTTTTGTTAGAGTAATAGATTTTTGTACTGTCACGTTTCCTGAATTATAGCCATATGTACTAATGAATGATGAAACATGTAAATGGTAATTCATCATTAACTCTGTATATAAGAAACTAAATTATTCTTTTCAATGCTGTTCTTGTATCTGAGACATGATACATTACGTTATGCTGTAATTTATAGATGCAGTGGAATCAGCCAAAAAGTTGTATTCTTGTCGAACACGTACAGTTTAATATTTAGGCTTCTCTTCCCTCATTCATTCAATTTTTATTTAATTGTAATTCATTTCCTCAGGGAAAATTACGCATAGTGGCTTTGTTCCAGAAAAATGGGGTGCAACTTTATATGGCAATTTTGGATTTGTCTAAAAGTTTTGATGCCAATAGCCTGTGTAATTTTGAGGAAATCACTCAGTCTTTCCATGTATACTGTAAAAGGGGACAGTGATATACAACTGTGCCTCAGGGGTGCCACTTAATGTTTAGAGGTGTGTCAAAGGGTAAGCATGGAGCTTTTTACCTTCTTCAGTCAATAATTAGCTTTATCAAAGTTAAGAAAACTTGAAAAAAAAAAAAGCGAGAGAGAAGTCTACTCATTAATTAAATCCCCCTTTCTGGGTAAAAATTTGGTATTTTCTATTTTAAAAAGAACATCAAAATTTCTAACTTAAAACCTTAATTTGTCTGTTACTGTTCCATGGTCTTAATTTATTTACCTTTAAATGGTATGTGGCTTTTCAGTCTGTTCAAATGTAATGATGGTGGGGCGCTACTGCTGAAGCGATTTAGATAAAGATTAGGAATAGCTGCTATTTTGGGTGGCCCAAATTCTGCAATCAGAAGAAGAAGAAAGGCCTGGGAAAGGTATTCAGATTAATGAAATACTGCTACAAGAGTGCTTGTGTGATTTGACTATGTTTATTGACATTATTCATGCTGGCATGTTCTGTGCAAGCTATAGCACACACCATGGTGATCAAATAGATGGCAAAGATTTTGCGTATTTCAATCCAAGCGATAAGAGCAGATGAAATTAAAATCAGAAACAGACTCTGTATTACAGTTTAAAGGCCAAAGGAGGGCCAGGGTTAGTATTAATGCTCAAGAAACAAGCCTTTTTAATTGACTTTTCTGGAAAAAGCTTTCCAATTTCAGAAAAGTTTTCCCCCGGCTTGATGTCCATTTCCAGTTATTTTTTTTCTCTCACTACATCTGTAAAACATAGAAGCACTGTATTGTTTTATCTCCCAGGGAAGATATCCTTTCTTCTAGATGTAACCCTACCTCTCAATGACTTCAGAGTTCAGATTCCTGGAGGTGTAGTGGATATATGGCAATCCAGGCCGTAATTTACAATAAACCATTTTCTGACACCACTTCCATGACTTAACGCTGGAAGTATGTTGTTAGAGAGGCTGCCCTACACTGCCATGGTGAGGGAGACTTACTGTGTCATGGTAAATATTTTATTATTTATCCTGTTGTGGTTATTTCATATGCTGCCACAGACGTTTTCTCAATTTGTGTTTCTGCCTGGACACGTTTTCTGATATCCCTCCTGGAATAGGCAGATGTTCTTAATGCACAAAAAATTCAATGTTTGCAGCATACGCTGGCTAGCTTTAACATCCTTAAATACTGAAGAAGCTTTTCATCTCTCAAGAACAGGATTCAAATCCTGAACACAAATTATTAAGGAAAGTGAGCAGAACTAGAGAAAAAAATTCTTCATATCTTTCTGTATAAAAGAAGATTGGTCAAGAATGTTTTCCATATCTCTCTAGGGTTTTTTTTTGCTGTATTTTGGGCAGGGACAGTTGCTTATTTTTGCACGAAAGTCAGTAATTTTGAAAACGCGGTTGTTTCTTCATTAAATTAGTCAGTAAACTATATTGCAGTAGCCTGCAAAATTAGCAAATACTTTTACATCAAGAGAAGTAAAGCTGTGCAAAATTACAATATTTGAAATGCATGACCGTGCATGCCTTCTTGTTGAAGAGCATCTTTGGGACATTTATGATCTTTAGTCTTTTTGCTATGTTTTTTCCTGTAATTTGTGGACAGGTTACATAACTGTGATTCGCCTTCTGCATTTATTAAGGGTTTAATGATACAGGAGTAAGTGGTTTACTTCACTGGTACATGTGAAGTCCCACCTGTTGTAAGATTTAATCTAGGGATGGCTTGGAAGTCTTCAGAAGGCTGGAAGTGCTATCCATTACTATGAAACATTGCAATGCAATAATCTTTAAATTGTCTGCTTGGACAATCAATTAACCAAAAAATACGAATAAGAATTATCCTTACCTGGTTAAGGCATCTTTTGCCAGAGTATTGCAATTGCAAGAACAATGTCAAGGAAGGACCCTGTAAAGGTGAAACTTTCAAATTTTCTCTGTGTATTGCACTAATATGCATCTACTATGCAGCAGATATTTTTGTGTGGGAGAATATACTTCAAAAAAAATTTGTATCTTACACATGGCATTTTAATACAATTGCTTAAAAAGTGTTTAACATGAACAGAACTCTCTCAGGAGATATCTTTTGGCAAAGTGAAAAAGCCCTGCTCTAGCATTACAAAATCCCTACAGATAAATTTGAAATATATGTCCCTTTCAGTGTTTTGACAGACTACAACTGAATTACTGTGAATGAAAGAAATCTTGATGGTAGAAACTGGAGGGGAGGTGACTACTTTCACTTCAGGGACATACTCTATACAAGCCTGTGGCTGATGAGACTCAGCTTCATTTCAGTGTTCATCATCACTAATCCTTAGTACAAATGAATATCTGCACTTCTAAACAATCAAAGGTTAAAGAGGACTCATCCATTCATGTGATCTCATTATACTATGCTGATTGCAGTACATCAGAGTTATAAATAACCTTAGTTCATAAAGTTGGATTTCCAGTAAATGAGTTCCTTTTCAAAGGTTAAATATTTATGTCCTTATTTTCTGTCTGAAACAGTCTATAGTTATGAACATGCACTAACTAATGAACCATCAGAGCCATCTTCGAGAAGATAAATAAAAGTTTTGAGTTAGTATACTGGCTCCCAAAGCCACTCCTTGCTTAAACTGCTTCTCACTGCTCCTGTGTGGCTTTTCAAAACAGATCAATGTCATGCAAAGACTTTAACCCATTATATTTATATAGTCAGGCTTAGCCTCGATTTGAGTGTGTGAAACAGTAGTAGTAATAATAATGATACCCTTTATCTGCTTTCCTTCTACTGAGCTCAAAGAGCCAATACAGTTATCCCCAAAGGACAGCAATACAACTAATCCTTTCAGCCCTTTTTAGCTGGTAGCCTAGGGACAGGTGTTTTGCACTCCCAGAAAGGGTAGGCGGGAGATCCGGTGTCGTCATTCTTTTATTCACCAATTAACACCAATTTTGATCCAGCAGTCTTTGGTTCATTGATTTCTGGACTTCCAGTTCTCCCATTTACCCAACATGGTTGGAACACAATTCTCTGGGGTTACTGAGAATGCTTTCTGTTTAAAATAAATCAGTATATAACAAGCTAAGTTGCACATTCATTGTCTTGAACTAGAGGCCTTTGTGGAAGAGGACACCTTGTTGCATACTGTCCTGTGAGAAGATACAGGGGAAAAAATAGAATGGATTTGTCAATGGATGTTAATGCTGATTATGCTGATTTCTGAATCAAAAATGTATGAAGTAATACTTAACAAAACTCAACATGAAAAAATCTGTAATAAAGTAGAAAACCATTAGTATTCAGAAGGCTTTCAAGGCATCAAGGCATCCTGCAGTTACATGTCACAGACGTATTTATGCTACAGTTTACTACTTTTTTTTTTTTCTTTGTTTCAGTGAATTTTTTTAAGCAGTAGGTAGTGGATACTAGCATGGTTAAGATCTCTGTCATTTATGCTTGAAAGGCAAGTCTTAGTATTCATTACATGTCAAACTTGGAGGGTCTGTCTCTGAAACAGAGTTTAAATCACCCCGCAAACACAGACTCCCCTAAGCCAATCCAGCTGTTTTCCAAGATCGCTGATACTTTCTTCAGGTTAGTCTCCAAGATCAAGTTTTTTCCAGTATTTATCACTTACGAACTTTTCCAGCCATTCTCTGATCTCTGCGTCCTAAATTCAAGGAGGAAAAACATGGTGAAACTTGCCAAGTCTGTAAGATTTTTCATTTGTATCTGTTCTTCTTGTATCCCTGTAGCTGCCCTCGATGTAAATCTGTGCAGTGGAAAGACTGTTTCAGCTAGGATAATGCATTTATATTTATCTACTGCATAGGTAGACATAACTCCCAGTTATGGATTTAAAAGTAGTTTGCTAAAACATGGATATGAACCAACTCTTGCTGTCAGAAATCCCTGATTTGGAGAGAATTTGGGTCTGGAGGTATTAACGCTGCGTTGATGTATGCTGATGGTGTATCCAGCTGTCTACTTCAATGGCAGTTGTGACTACCTCAGGCATTTTAGTGGAAGTGAGAACCCAAGTGACCTTCTTCCTGGTATTTTTTTCAAGCTGCCTTCCTCTCCCCCAAAGGCCCTACAGGTCTTCACTTGACCACTTCAAGCAGATCACATTCAGTCTTTTGGAAATAGTCTGCAGAGATGTGAAATAAGTGTAACTTCTTTTTACACCTTTTTTCTTGAGGCTCCTTATTACAAGAGTAAGATGTATAGTAGAAGATAAATACTGTAACTTCAATTTGTCACTAGAAAAGTGCAGAAGAAATCAAAGATGTTGCCAAAACTTAATTTGCCCACAGGGGCAGGAAATTTGTTAAATTATGTACCCAGCTGATGCTAGAAGGATGGTATGTCCCAGATTTCAGAGAAGGGAGAAAAACCCAGTAATACTCATTGTCAATGCTGGAAACAATATTCATCCCTAAGCCTGCTGCTAGAGTCTCTGGGTAACAACTTGGCAGCCATACAAGCTTTGAATCCCCTTCCCCCCCCTACAGAATTATAGATTGGTGAGCCAGGAGAGATGATGACAATTGTCTACCTAGCATGAGGTGGTAATTTCATCAAATTGTGAAATTCGCTATACCAGGGCCATAACATCTTTAGAGCAAGACATCCAATCTCAATGTCAATTGCATGAGACAAAAATAATTCCTAGGGTTTTGTGTGGGCAGGGGATAAGACTAGCATCAGTCATACAGTTGGTGTGGTACTGCCCCACAGTCTTTCCATCCCCTTCTTCAGAAAAATAGTAATCCATATTGAAATTTTTTTGAGGGACTGTTGTACTACTTTTTTTCCTTGAGTCTAAAAATTATGGATGAAAAATGATCTCCCAATTGCCCTTCACAATCATGATACAGCCAAAGAAGTTAATAAGCCACCTCTGTAGCCCCCCCTCCCTTCTCTGTACAGACATTTTTTACCACATGGGTGAACACAAAGAAATAATCAGATAGGAGATTTTTCTTCTAAATTAGGCCTCTTGTTTGTAAACTGAAAGAGTGCTAATGCAGTTCAAACTCAGCTGTGTACCACATACGCACACTCGGCCCAGGAGTATTATAAAGAGTGGGAGAATAGGAGGTTTTGTTCTATTCTTCGGTCTCTTTCTATATGAGAGGGCCATTCATTCAATCCCTATGCTTCTCTCTCTCTCGTCTCTCTCTTTTTCTCCATAATGCCAGCATTAGCTGCAAGCTGCTAGCTGTAAAAGTGCTTTGATGTTGACCTCTCACTGCCATTGACAGACCCTCATTGGTGGGTGAGTAGCAGAGCAATAAGGGCATGTGTGGGAGAAAAGAGGATGAAAGCCTGGACAGCTAGGAAGGGATAATATGAACAGATTCCTGCCTGTTCACTTAGTTTCTTTTTTTTTAACTGGGTCTTCTGATTACAGAGGTTACGAACCAGTAAAACTTCAGAAATGACCACTGAAAGCCTGCTGTACGTGAAGAATCAGATAATTGTTCCAGCTCTTGCCTTGTAAAATTAAATCAAGCCGTGAACTAGGCAAGGACGCATAGAGGAGTTGAAAACATTTTCCTGTTTAAGGCAATGAAATAGTGGGGTTTTGTCCGATACATACAGTAGTATTACAAGGGCAAATAGTATGTAAATGGCACAGGGGCAGGGGACACGGGAGAGTTGCCTACTAATGATGTTGATTATTTTGTTTCTCATCTTGTGCCAAAACCTAAAGCATAAGTCTTGGACTTTATAAGGATCAAAACGGAACTAAGAGGTCAAAAGAACTTAGGGAGGTTTCTGCCCCAGGGAGCACGTGTGTGTGTACACATGGATGTATGCACCTAAAAAGCTACCTATTGCTCCCCACAGTGTTCTTGCATGTAGTAGAAGTGCTCATGTATTCAGATCACAGTGGGGTCCCGGCCCAAAAGCAGCTTTGCTCCCTCCAAAGAGAGCTGGGAGATTGAGGGTACGATCAGGACCATGGGCCACATGGGCCCACAGCCAGCTGTTTTGTGAAAGTGTAGTCATCTAAGCTGGGAAATGAGGGATAGTGTTATTGCTGCCCATGCCCTATTGAGGCAAGATGTCTCCAGCCACTTCACCTCTGCACTCCCCCTTCACCTCCATGAAAGCTCTGCTTGTCATACTAATAATTAAACCCTAAGGCTCTAACTTGAAATGGCCAAAAGGCTCTGCAAGGCCAACGGAGGGAACAGGAGGGAGGGAAATTTCACACAAATTTGTATTAGAAACCTTGGCTTTAGTTGCAGTCTGAAGGACCAACTATCGCAATAAAGCTGCATGCCTGATAGTTCTCATTGCCTGTGCTCTGTAGAGTAGCATCTGATCTTCTGCTTGTTTGGGACATGAAGAAACCTATTCCACTTCCACTTCAGACCCTGCAACAACTCCCTGTTAGCAGCATTAGACCAGCAGAGTTTCTTCACTATTTTAGATGAGCTATAGATCATTGATTCAAACCTGGCCTACGCCACTTGCAACGCACATGCTGTCATGTGGTGGGTAACCGCTGGCTGGAACAAAATGAATCAGTTGTTGGAAAAATGGGAGAATGGGTGAAACAGGTGCCCATGTTACAACCTGCCATGCAATAGCATTCATTAGCAAGCACATTGGCAATCTCAACATTCAAATAATTCTGTTACAAGCTCTTGAACAAGAAAGAAGCCTTCACTGTTGTGATCTGGATTGAATTTCTTCTGTAAAAGTTATAAGGAATTCAGCACACACTTTTGGTGCAGAGCCTCTTCACACATTAATCTACTAGAAAGAAAGAAATCTTTCACTGAATGATTAAAAATATTCACATTTTGGAGGGGACAAACTTCTACAGCACTTTTTGCCTTGCCGTCTGCATTTGCTATCAGGAAACTAATTCTCCAGTCAATTTCACAGATGGTTTCCTGTCACTACTATACAATTCTATTTATTTGATAATAATTTTATAGGACTTTTCCAGAGGGATTTGGAATTACATGTTCAGCTTGTAGCAGTTTTTAAAAGGTGTGTGAATACTGCACTCAGTCAAAACTTCCTTGCCTAAACTTTTTAAATAGAAAATGCATTTTCAGTTCAAGCAAGAAATCTTGCCAGAAGTGTCTTGGTTAAAGTTTTTTGATGCATTTATCTCCATGTAAAGGGAAGTGTATATAACCCTTTCTGTTCTGTCACTTTACCTTTTGCTCTTTTCAACCGATTTGAAATAAAGACTATTTTCCCTTTTCCAACAGGAAATGAAACAAGACTTCACTAGTTTTTTTTTTTTTAAAGCACCATTTTTTAACTTGAAAGCAGAATGTAGTATATATTTTAAATTTCATATTTGCTTTTACTTTTTGTAAGATAGCCATGATGAACTTAAAGACTGGGTCAGACACTGCAGAAAACTGATTTTTGTGCAAGTTGAAATTCCACCCAGAAGAGAGTATATCTATCCTGTTTGCATTCTTTTTCCAGGAAAGATCTCTTCTGACATCATCTTCTTGATGAATATTTTCCTTGAAACCATTTTTCAAAATGGTCCAGTCTCTGATAGGGCACTGTGTTGTTGCTAAGCTACCTGAGATTACAAGCCCTTGCTATTTGGTGGGACTCCACTGAGCACGGCATCATTGGAGCGAGCAAGGATTTTTTTGTATGGTCATTAAAGAAGTCAGGTCTTCATGGGGAACAAGCTCTGCTCCACAACTCCAAAGAGAAGATGTTTGAATCTGGATTAAGCTTCTTGAGAGCTATGTTGCAGAAGCCTGTGGAGCTTCTGCACTGTGAGCTAGGCCCACAATTGTAAAAAAAGGTCCCTTCTCTAGCGTTTTCAATTAACAAAGCCTTAGGGGATCTGGATAGGCAGTTGGAGTCTCCATTCAGAAGGATTAAAAATATATCTTTGCCAGAGGTACAGCAGCTGTTTTGGTAGGTACTTTGTATTCTGCCTGTCTGGGGGCTGCTGGAATCCTTACTGTTCCCTGATGTATCATTTCACTCCAGTGAAAATCACAAGCGATAACTCAGGAGGCAGTAAAATTACAGGGGTCACAGAGTACCCCCAGTACACTTGAAATCAGGTTACCAACCTCACTCAGCTGGCCCTCTTGCTGATAACACCCTTTTCCCTTTTCTCCTCTCCCCTGTTCTCTCTGTGCTGCAATTATTCAAAAAAAAAAAAAAAAGAAAAGAGCCAACTCCCCAGGGCCTATAAAAACAAGTGCGCTTGGACAGCTACGGCAATGGACAGTACTGGAGTAATGGAGAATATGTATCTGCTTCCCTTTGGTCTGATCTGCCCATGTGTTTGGCACAGCTGATAATGTCCTGCACTCCTGTCATGCTTTGCAGTCTTCCTGCACTGTGCAGAATGAAGCCCTGCCTAAGAACAAGTTCTGTTTAAAAGGAAACTGAAGTAATAAATATGTGATTGCCAGCAGGAGTGACTGTGTTATTGACTCCCAAATGGTTTGATGAAGCATGTCAACATCAGTACTTTGCAATTTTATAGTATAAGCTGAGCGTGAAAAATGATGGAGTGAGGAACAGAAAAGAAATGGGATATGGATGCAAAAGGCAGAAAGTTTTCAAGTCCCAGTCTTCTTGTGGTGGTCACAAATGAGCCGTGAGAGGTGGAATGAGCTGGATCAGTCTTTCAAATCCAGGTTTTCTTCCAAAATCAGCACAGTGAAGAATCAATGAAATTTATAGGAACTCAGAATATTGCAGGGATAGTTCCTTGATAATAACGTTTGTTCCTTTAATTTTCTTCTTCTCTCTATAGGAAAGTAAGGACTCCAAACTGAAGGGTATTGGGTGAATATACAAAGCATCCATTGAAGATGTCCAACATAGCAGTTACTTCACTGATGTCTTGTTTAGTAAATGCTCTCTTTATATGGGCTTTCTGATACACAGTCTTTTTTTGTTTCGACTTACGCAGCTTTAAATTTTCCTTATGTTTTTTTAATAACAATTCCCTTGAAAATGCTGAGCTGGACTTCTCTAGTTTTGATAAACTGAAGTACAGTACAGGTTCTAGATACCTACTGTACCAGTGATTCTGCTCGAGAGGCCTCTTCTTCATCTCAGAAGTCAGTACTCTCCATTCTGCAGTGAGGCAAGCTTTGTGGCTTTGCAAAAGTCCAGTTTCACTCAGGTTTTTTGTATGGTTTAGTTATGTCAAAGCAAGGAAAAAATACAGTGATTGCTTGTTTTCCTAAAAGGCTTCACAAAAATTTTGAGAGTGTGGGTCTTTTTGTTCCTCCTCACTGTGAACATCATTCTTCCTGCTAGTTCTTTGCAGAGGGAGCTCAGAGATCACTGTGCTTTGCTTGTAAGCCAGAAACAGTCTTCCTTCCTTGCAGTGGAGGGAAGACCTGTTATAAATCAGTAAGGCAACGAAAGCATTCCAGTTGCCTGCTTGCTAGGATGGGGGCAAGGAACTGAGGAAACCACCTACAGAGGAGGCAGTTCTGTGAGTCATGAGAAGACAGAAATGTTCAGCACTTCTCAGGAGGTTTTTCCCAGTTATAGAGAGGGAGCTGAGCACTTACGGGCACTTCTAGAAGCCTGTAAGTAAAGCTCCCAGAAAATGCTAAGCTCAGTTTGTGCATGGACAGCCATGAGGAGGCCAAGACTCAGTGTTTCCTTCCGAGAGGTACTCATCTTAGCCAGGGAGCAGGAAAGCTTTCTTGCAATGGATGTTATCGTGCAGACCTCCTCAGGGCAGGTTTGTTCCCTTGACTTTTAATATTCCAGGTTTTCTCTGTTTGTGCTAGAAAATATGACTTGGGTTTCATTTTATAAAAATAATAAAGCCAGAAAAGGTTAAACTCAGATTTGGCCTCTTTGCTTTCTAAAAGACAGCAATAGACATTTTCAAAGGACCAATTCGAAGCTTTATTATACTACTACAAGGCCCGCAGGAGGGAAGAGTGTTATGCCCAACTCATCGTGCAGACAGAGAAAGATGGATTTTTAAATTATCTACCTTTGCTTTGCAATGTGAACATCTCAGGGCAATTATCCTGAGATAATGCCTACAAATTGCTGAAGACTTTGGGTTTATAATTGCTCATGTTCATTTAAGGTTCCCAGCAGACTAGACCAGAAAAATCACTGCCAGTCAAGCCAAGGTTGATAGTATACGGTAACTGAGTTTTTCTTAGAAGACAGACAAGAAAATCAGTTTTCTTTAAGAGCACTAATTCTAACTAATTGTTTGGTTTCATTGTGTTTCCGTAGCGGGAGCTGTGGTGCTTGGCAAGGCAGAACAGTGACACTTCCCATCCAAGGCACTTCCATGTAAATGGGCAAAGTGAATTCCACTGCATGAGGTTATTCTCACACAGCACTAAGTAGTCAGCTGCGCTCTACAGCATATCCCCACATTTCCTTATTTACACACCGGTAGCCATTCCAGTTACTTTAGAAAGTGAATCAAGAATTTACAGTGAGATAATGTTATCATGTCAATGCAGAAAGAAATAACTGTAGCTGCCTGCCATGTTTGTAATTAAAGAACATTTCTTAATGTAATATTTAGCTGAGTTTTCAAATCAGCAAGAACATTCATAATAAAGAACACCATTTCAAAGCAGGAATGTGTTCCTATATTCAGGTCATTTAACTGCATTTATATATACTCATTACCTATTTATATACTTATGTGCATATTTGTATATACCTATGTATTTTGTAGGTAGCCTTACTACCCACTAGTTTTGTTGTGAAGCTCTGATAGCATTCCTATCACAGACATCCTCCACTGGCCCCAGGCATCCGTTAGACAATGGAAGATTCATTTCATCATTATTATTTGCTAAGCACAAGCAGCATTGGCTAGTTTAGGTGTCTAAACTCCAGCAGTGTAAAATCTCCCCTTCTGTCCCTCCAACTGTTGCCATCAAAGCAGCTGAATAACTGATTTTTCTCATCCAGTAACTAAGGTTAAAGAAGAAATTATAAAATAGGACTTAGCTGACATTCTGACATTTAGGGGGAAAAAAAAGATATTTCGCACAAGAATCAATCCTCCCTGCCAAAAGTGCATTGGGTTATCAAAAATATTTTACTTGACCTATATCAAAAATGCTTGGGTTGTTTTCATGTTATTTTTTAATGCGCTTCAACAATATTTGGACTGAAAATATTGTCTGGAGAGAAATAATGAAGTATATGGTTAAAAAATGTTGAACGTGTGTGTCTAGACTTTTCTGAATATTTTTGCATTTTTTTGCCTTATTCATTAGAATTTACAGATAACAGTGGTCAGTTTGAAGCTAGGTTTTTCAGTGAAGAAACTAATTTCATGAAAAATTCCATCTGCGATTAGGAAGCAAGTAACATGCCCTGCCCCAGCACTGAAAATGTCATTAGTACCCTGCTTATGTACTACAGTAGCAGTTGCTAAATTATTCCATTTTTAGTGTCTTATTGTAACGGTCAGTGGGGAAAGTTTTTGGAACTTGTGCCTTTATGAAGTTGAGGAGCTCATATGCTGTAGTTGGATACAACATTGAAAGCCATCATATCAATACTCATCCTCCCCGCCAGCAAAAATACCTGCTTTCTTCTGAGTTGCTCCTTCCCAGCTCTTCTTCATTTCTCACAAACTGTTGCAAAAATTATTTTCTGGGTGAACATTCAGATGCTTTCTTCTTTGTTTCCTCCTGCAATGTCTGCTGGTGGTTTTGTTTTTCTGTTTAGTTTTGTCTTTTTTTTATCTGACTTTTTGCAAATTCTGCCTTTTTTAATTTTTTTTTTTTTTTTAAGTTGTCTTGTACATAAAAAGGACAGAACTGAAAAAAAAATCAGGTCAGGAAGACAAGAGAGTTTTATGTTACCAAATTTTTGTTTTGGTATATAAAGCACAGATGTTTGAGCCGCAGATACTACTAGATTGTTTTACAATTTTATTCATATTTCCTTTCTCGGGAAAATAAGTCTGTAAAAACCAGAACTGTTTCCAGTGGTCTGTATGGGTACCAATAGCTGATTTATGTCATAGACAACCAAATCTAGGACTTCTAATAAATTATTGATGTCAAGACATATTTCCAGAGAAAACCAAAGAGTATATGTTACTGCTGGCAAGTGGGGTCTTAGAATGAGGAAAAATCAATTTTTTTATCCACAGTTGTTCTTGGCTAAAAAAGTAATATATTCCCCTAAAATGGATTTGGGATACGACATACACATGAACTAAATTTTTCATTATCTTTTTGAGATACTAACTTGACTAACTCTTAACTCCAAAAGATTCTTCTCATGTTGTAAAGTCTCCTGTTTACTGATGTCGTCCTTTTGCATGGCAAAGTGATGTCTCTTCCCATCTTCCCAGACCTTAAAGGAATAATACAAAAAACTACTTGCAAATCTAAGAACATATGTCTGGAATATCAAATCCACTTTGCTGCCCCATTGTTGCCATGTTATGTTATAGCATTGATAATCTGATCAAATTATATTTTAAAACTATCTGCATGCATTTTTAGTATTCTGGTTTGGGATTTTTTTTTTTCCCTTCCACTACACTCACTGGAAGGTCATTTCAGGAATCTTTACTCCAATGCTTAGAAACATCTTGTAATTCCAAAATTATGTGAACTCAAAGCCATCTTATAGCCATTTCTTCCTGGGTCACCCCCTACACATATATATCCTTATATAGCTGGTATGGAGATCTCTTGTTCCTGAGTTGTATCTGTGTCCCTTTAAGCCATCATTTACATAAACTGAACAAGCAGACTCTTTTAGTTTCCTCTCAGAAATTCTCCAGTTCCTTGATCATTGTAATAGTCCTCTTTGCACCCTCTGCTCCAATTTGCATGCATCCTTCTTCAGCATGAGTAACTAGAATTTATGCTATATTTCAGATAATGTCTCACCAGTGCTTTGTGTAGTAGCATTAATATTTTCCTCTTGTTATTAGCACTATTACAGGTGATGAATCCTAGGATTGCATCTGCCTTTTCAGTTGCATTATATTATGGCACATATTTATCCTGTAATCAACTAGCAAACCCAGGTCTTTCTCCTCCTTTGTCATTCCCAACAGCTTCTAGCAGAAATTCTCATTATTAGTCCTTTAGTGCATGACCTTGCATTTTGTACTGTTCAATTTCATCCCATTTCTATTACTTCTGTCCTCAAGGTCATCCAATTCTTCCTGTACGATATTGCGATTTTCGTTTGTGTTGATGATGCCTCCCAACTTTGTACAATCTGCAAATTTCATTTGAACACTCTTACTTTTTGTGCCAAGTTTATTAACGAGCCATTAAATGAGATCAGTCCAAAGGCTGATCTTTGAGGAACTCCCCTAATATCTTCCCTCCAGCCCCATACTTCCCCCTGTAGCGTATTACATCTTCACTTCCCCTGTCACCAACTCAGACCTTAGAGTTCTGACTAATTCTCTATTTTCCCCCAGTGAACTAAGTAGCTCCCAAGTGGCACCTGCTGAAATACTTTAATGAACACTGGATACATTTTAAGAATTTTAATTTAAAGAACAATTTTTATCAAAAAAACCTCTCAGGATAGCCTGGCACAGTCTAGCTTCAGGAAACCCATATGCTAAATGTTTGCCCTTTACTCCTTTTGATTCTTCCTTCAAATTTGTTCTAAAATCTAGTAAGCTATTAAGGACTGACTGACAGGTCTTCCCTAAATCTACTCTAAGGAGAAGAAAAAGACGCTACAAAATACAAGAAGTAGGTACAAAGGGGATGGGTATTGCTATTCCCTCCCCCTGTTATAGTGCACCACTTTGCTAGTTCTGTTAGCTGCTGGATCTGCAATTTCATGTGTTCATTCTCAGCTAGAGATCATCCAGCCTCCTGGCCAAAATACACTGACATTTTAATTTTGTTTCCTGTTTAGACATAGGTATATTTCTAAATGACAATGTCTTTTTCATTTCCTAATGTTTGACATTGCCACTCTTAAGAGAAAATAAAAGCAAGGTGTTCATTTAGGCTCGTGAAACTTTCTGCACTCTCAACCCATACTTTCCCCCCTAGCAATTTTCATTTCTTCTTCCCTTGTTCTCTTTCCATTTACTTTAATTATGTTGTGATTAGTTGATTTCCTTTCCAAAGTCCAACACATTTTTCTAAAGTTCCCATTTCTCTCTTCTCTTTCACAGCATCTTTATGAACTGTGAATCCCTGCTTGAATTCCAAAGTCTCGTGGCAAAATCAAAAATCCAGCTCCTCCTGGCCTGTTACTGTAGAAGAAAACAAGCCAGCTCTGCACACACACACACACACACTGCATTAGGGTTTGCAGCAAGAAACACAAGTGATCAGAGCTCCATAAGGCTCATCATGACATTTAACAAACCTTGATGTGTTCTCAAGGTTCTCTAACTCTTCTTTTTCTTCACTTTCTGGCTCATAGCTGCTTGGAGAGGTTTTAAGAGCTCCCTTGTCAGGTCCACATAGATTTGCCTCTCTCTGGAGGAAGATCATGCCATGGGAGTCAAAAAACTTTTTTTTCAAAAGCAGTGGCTACAAAAGATGCACTCTAAATGTATCGGAGTAGCACTGAAATGATCTTTGCCGTCAGCCTCCACTTTTGGAAGTGAGCATACCGAAAAAGCAGAGATCATTCCTTGCAAGAGAACATGGCAGGAACTTTTGAACCGAGAAATAACTATTCTTCCTTCCACCCTGGTTTCTAACATTGCCTTTCACCTACATAGATTTCAAGCTGTGTCGAATTTCCCTCTGTACTTTACCTGGAGCATTTCTAGTATATGTGGAAGAAGTATGTGGAGTTCAGCAAGTCATGGTTTAGATGAAGCAGCACAGCAAGCATCATTCACAGAACTTGAATTTGATAAGCAGAAAATGGGCATGTTGCTGGCCTGGCTGGCTAGTTTAACAGGGTAGGTTGTATTAAAGTTTTATTTCACCTCTTGGAAGATGTATTTGGCTGATGGCAGCAAGCTGTGGTCTTCCATGGTGTTGTGCACCAAACATCTGAGGTGCACCTTGGAAATTAGTTTCTCATCATTCTCATCTCAAAACCTTCAGAATTACTGTGTAAGCAGAGAAGAGAGCCCAATGTTTGCTTTTTATGAGCTGCACTCTCCTGCTCCATATAGCATATGCTGTTTGTTAATTATTCTCTTTCTCTTGTACCGTCTCTTTCCTGCTCTTGCTTATCCTCCCCTGTGTTTTACTTTTCTGATGGTTTGATCTCTTGTACTGCATCTCCTCAGCCCCAGCATGCTTTTTCGCATGTTGGTTTTGATTTTCTTTTGCTGTGTGGGATTATACATTTATAACAGACCTTTCCGGAACCTGAAAAGGAGGAATATGTTTTGATAGTCAGAATGAGGAAAACATCATCTCTAAATCAAGATTCTGTTATGCAGGTTGGTGGGGGGGGGGGGGGGGGGGGGGGGTG